>NC_034186.2:35677765-35977765 GCF_002021735.2 Oncorhynchus kisutch | reverse complement strand
CCATCTCATGATGCTGTCCTCGACAGCCCAAACTACTATTATAAATATAGGCCTACACATGCTGTGTTTACACAGGCAGCCCAATTCTGATATTTGTTCCACTAATTGGTATTTTCACTAGTCACATCAGATCTTTTTACATCAGATATTTTCAGAGCTGATCTAATTGGTCAAAAGACCACTTACTGGAAAAAAAGATCAGAATTGGTTTGCCTGTGTGAACGCAGCCATGTATACAGGAAAGACATATAGGGCCTACAAACTAGAATGGACTCGCACACATTTTACGCATGTGTAACCCTGTGTTACTTGTGTAATATCATAGTGGAGTTGATAATAACAGTATAGCGCCATAGTAAAATGGTGCGCTGCCCCTTTAAGGTTTCTCTGTTTTCAACCAGAATTTGCGCGAGTCATTAATTATTCTATGGCTGCTGCTTTATACAGACGTGTCCTGTATTACTCGCAGAAGTATTCATGTGGAATGTTTTGTGAACGTGTTTTGAGCTACTGTTTTAGTCATATGGAACTCTGTTACTAGGTGAATTGTGGATACCTGCACATCATACACCATTGCTGTTATATAGCACTATATTGGATTACTCCAATATGGTATCCTTCCGCGCAGCAGAATACATTCCGAGTAATGATTTCAGATTAGTCCCGTACTTGGTAGTGCTGCGGCTGCGATTGACCACTTTAAATATACGTCAGCTCATTCCAGAGAGTCTTCGGTTGGTAAGAGCTCTATGTTAAGAGTGTACCCATAAGTATACCCGCAACTATTAAATAGCTTGGCAGCTAGCTAGCCTGCCCATCTGAGTGCACTGCTGTCCCCCATTCGGGTTGTCCTGATCTATCTGGTATCACCAGAACCATTATTTTGCCTTCGGGCTCCGCGCCTACCCCACAAGATCGGGAGACTGTGTAGTTCTGTGTATGTTTCGCTCTGGCGGACTTTCCTGAGAGCAAGCAAGGTGACGCAAGGCGCACCACGCTTTCATCTCTCACAGGGTACAGCAATCTTGCCTAGACTCTTGTGTGTTCCACAGTGAACGAACTATGCAAAGTGAGAGGTGACCATTGCAGGACTAAGCGCAAAGTTATGAACAAGCTTTCCCTGCCTACCTGAACCCCCGCGTATGAAGCAAAAAATAGCTATGAACGTGGCATGAGTTACAGGCGACCTACATGTACAAAGCAAGACAAATTATTTTAACATATATCGTATATTTAACAGAGTTAGAGAGCAATTCCCCTTCGCGGCCAGGCAGTACACAATCCATTTACATCTCCTCCAGACAGTGTATGAGACAAAGGCATATATTTGATTTGATTCGATTTGATTTGAGGCTGATACTGTAGGTCAGTAGTAACTCGACTACTATACAGTATTCTGTTACACTATTTTACAGTACAGACAGTAACTATATTAGTTTCCTTTAGAAACACATCTCAGCTCTATTACACTGAGAGTTTCAGTGTGTCGCTGGGTTTACTATAGTTCTGTTGGACTACTTTACAGTAAGGACAGTAACTATTCTGGTTTCAAGTGGATCCTAGTTTTCCTTGGAAACATACTTTTCAGCTATATTACTCTGCGGTATTGCACAGTGTGCATCTGGGTTCACTATAGATTTTCTGTTGCACTACTTTACAGTACAGATAGTAACTATATTATACTGACCAACAATATAAACGCAACATGCAGCAATTTCAAATATCTTATGACTTATAGATCATATAAGGAAATCAGTCAATTGAAATAAATATATTAGGCCCTAATCTATGGATTTCACATGACTGGGAATACAGATATGCATCTGTTGGTCACAGATACCTTTAAAAATATGAGCCTCAGGATCTCATCACGTTATCTCTGTACATTCAAATTGCCATAGATTAAATGCAGTTGTGTTCGTTGTCTGTAACTTATGCCTGCCCATACTATAACCCCACCTCCACCATGGGGCACTCTGTTCACAACGGTGACATCAGCAAACTGCCAAGAAATTAACAATTCAACTCTGGTGGACATTCCTAAAGTCAGCATGGCAATTGCACGCTCCCTCAAAACTTGAGACGGCTCTGGCATTGTGTTGTGTGACAAAACTGCTCATTTTAGAGTGGCCGTTTATTGTCCCAAGCACAAGGTGCACCTGTGTAATGATCATGCTGTTTATTCAGCTTCTTGATGTACCACACCTCTCAGGTGGATGGATTGTCTTGGCAAAGAAGAAATTCTCACTAACAGGGATTTAAACAAATTTGTGCACAACATTTTAAAGAAATAAGCTTTTTGTGCGTATGGAACATTTCTGGGATCTTTTAATAGCAACTCATGAAACACTGTACATGTTGCGTTTCTATTTTTGTTCAGTTTCCATTGGAAACTCAAATTACAAATCTATTACACTGCTGTTATTCACACAGTGAGTAGCTGGATTGGTGCTCAATACTGTTTCTGTTACATTACTTTACGATGCATACAGTCAGTGGTGACCCGTCATTCAGGGCAGGTGGGGCAGAGCCCCACATTTTTAGCAAAAAATATATACAAATTAAAAATAGCTTTTTGGAAGGGGGCTTGCCTATTTTGCATGTTATTTTGACATTAATACGTGTCACATATCAGTTTGCGAACAATGTTGTCACGCCCTGACCTTAGATATCCTTTTTATTCTCTATGTTTGGTTAGGTCAGGGTGTGACTCAGGTGGGAAAGTCTATGTTTTCAATTTCTTTGTTTTTGGCCGTGTGTGTGTGTGTGTGTGTGTGGTTCCCAATCAGAGGCAGCTGTCTATCGGTGTCTATGATTGGGGATCATGTATAAGTTGTCATTTTCCTTTTGGGTTTTATGGGATCTTGTTTTCTTTTTTGTGTCTGTACCTGACAGAACTGTTTGCTTTTGTTTTTTGTCTTTGTTATTTTTTGGTGTCATCAATAAAAACACGATGTACGCCTACAACGCTGCGCCTTGGTCTCCTTCTACAAACGAGAGCCGTTACAAATGTACCGAATTATATATATCATTGAGTTAATAAAGCCGCATACAAACATGGTCTCTTTTTTGTTTTCTTGAGTAAGGCAGCTCCAAAATGTAGGTGTTTCAACCTAGTTCAGCGCCTTCTGTGGTGGTGGAGCATTGCGCCGTTATTGGCTCAGTGTTCTGTCACTCATGGGGACACTACGTCACCGCCAAGTCTAAGGGTAGACCTCGAAAATTCTAGCCCCTTGGGTGCTGCCATAGAGTTACATTAGAAGTGCCCATCCAAGAAGGCTCAAGGTCATTGGCCACAGATAAAATTATGTCAAATCACATTACATCTACAGTAGCTTTGATTGGACTGATCATGTCAACATCATACTTTCAAAATGATCAAACTAGCAGTCATCATCATGAGTCAAGTCCGACAATATACTGGCAAATCCTTTTTAATCCTTGTCATATGAAAATAAATTATAGATAAAATGTATCGGTGCTCATCGGCCATTGGACATAAACATTACACAACAAGTTGGAAATTGCAAAGTCAACAATGAGTGGTTTGGAAGGAATTAGTGGCCAACTGCAAGCATTGCAAAGCAATCATTAGCCTGCTATTCAGTGGAATGGCTGTGGCTGGGTGGTCCCAAGTCTAAGATGAATTAACATCTATGGGATCAGTGTCCCTAAACCGGGATGGTTGTTGCTAACGTGCGCTAATGTGACTAGAATGATGTAAGTAAAAGCCAACTTTCCAGGACATAGACATGTCTTATATTGTCAGAAAGCTTCAATTCTTGTTATTCTAACTGCATTGTCCAATTCACAGTAGCTATTACAGTGAAAAAAATACCATGCTATTGTTTGAGGAAAGGGCACAACAACAGAACATTTTTATCACAGCAACTGGTTTGATACATTCACCTCTGAAGGTATAATAACGTACGTCATTCATCTTGCTCTGATTGTCTTCCTGAGGGTATAAAATGAGAGAGATAAAAAATATTTTTAAATATATAAAATGTAGCATAGTTTTGTTTGATAAAATCATTTTTTATATTCAAATGTAGGAACTAGGGTCTACAGTTTGACCCCACCATTGTCTCAACAAAAATCCAGAGAATGCCAGACTTTGATGACAGTGTTTGATGATCAAATTTGCCAACAAAGGACCGCCGCGTCACCTTCCTGTTCAAGTGAGCACAGCACAACAAGGTGACAACAACTGCCCGAGTTACACCAGGAACACACAATCCCTCCATCAGGGCTCAGACTGTCCACAATAGGCTGAGAAAGACTGACTTGTAGGCCTGTTGTAAGGCAGGTCCTCACCAGACATCACCGGCAACAACGTCACCTATGGGCACAAACCCACCGTCGCTTTTTGCCAGGACTGGCAAAAAGTGCTCTTCACTGATGAGTCGAGGTTCTGTCTCACCAGGGGTGATGTTCGGATTTGCGTTTATAGTTAAAGGAATAAGCTTTACACCGAGACATGTAATCTGGAGCGGGATCGATTTGGAGGTAGAGGGTCCGTCATGGTCTGGGGTGGTGTGTCACAGCATCATTGGACTGAGCTTATTGTCATTGCAGGCAATCTTAACTCTATGCGTTACAGGGAAGACATCCTCCTCCCTCATGTGGTACCCTTCCTGCGGGCTCATCCTGACATAACCCTCCAGCATGACAATGCCACCAGCCATACTGCTCGTTCTGTGCGTGATTTCCTACAAGATAGGAATGCCAGTGTTCTGCCATGGCCAGCGAAGAGCCCGGATCTCAATCCCATTGAGCACGGCTGGGACCTGTTGGATCGGAGGGTGAGGGCTAGGGCCATTCCTCCCAGAAATATCCAGGAACTTGCAGGTGCCTTGGTGGAAGAGTGGGGTAACATCTCACAGCAATAACTGGCAAATCTGGTGCAGTCCATGAGGAGGAGATGCACAGCAGTACTTAATGCAGCTGGTGGCCACACCAGATACTGACTGTTACTTTCGATTTGACCCCCCCCCCCCCCTTTGGTCAGGGACACATTATTCAATTTCTGTTAGTCACATGTCTGTGGAACTTGTTCAGTTTATGTCTCCGTTATTGAATCTTATTATGTTCATACAAATATTTACACATGTTAAGTGTGCTGAAAATAAACGCAGTTGACATTAAGAGGACATTTCTTTTTTTGCTCAGTTTAGCTAGGTGTCATCATCTAAAATAACCCTAATTTATAAGACAGTTCTTATTTGATTAATGGTGGTCGGACCCATCTATGTGTAGCTAGACACAGTAAGAATTAGCCACAATAGTGGACTCTGCGGTTAGCCTTCAAAATAAAAGTATGTCATTGACAGTGATGCAAATGAAAACAAATAGTAGAATTATGCCATAATTGACTATATCATGCTAAACAAGGTTGGTATGTAGTTATATAAAATCAACAAAAGGCAACAATTTGTTAATTTGGCAAAAATCTGTTGAAATCACACTGGATGTATTATACTTTAGAATTGCATTGGGGGCATACTTATTTCACTGTACAGCCTTGCCTATGGATTGTGTATCAATGACATGGTGTCAGTCTACTCAGTGACACCCAGAGAACATCAGCGTCGTAGCTCTTATTGCAGGACTCTGAAACAACTGTGAATTGAGCCACATTTACTGTCAACCTATTTGTATTGAACACTATTCCAGAGGAAAAACAATACTGCGTGGATGTTTTGGAGTCTGATAAATGAGGAGGACATTGGGAAAAAATATATTGGGTATTGAGTAGATTGATACCCCATTTATTTGATCCCCAATCCTTAGGTAAAGATGTACAGTGAAATATGAATGTCAATACACACAATAGGCTGACTGGGGAGGTGATGGCGCTGGAGTGGAAGGCTGCCGTCTTATCAGCACTCAACCAACCATGATATTGTGATATTTTTTTCCCATTGTTCGTAACTTGTTTTGTACATAATGTCGCTGCTACCATCGATTACAGTTCGACCGAAAAGAGCTTCAGGACATCAGAACTGCGATTGCTCACCTCAAACCGAACAAAGAGTTATTTTTCAATGAGTCGGACGGGAGGGATATAATACAGACACCCGACCAGGCCCAGATCCCCGTTATTCACTGGAGAAGGAAACTGAGACTTTGCAGAAAGAGATCAGGTTGCATTGTGAGGATCAGGCGGCGAGTGGCTAATCTGCCCTTGCCTTCCGTCCTGCTAGCTAACGTTCAATCACTGGAAAATAAATTAGATGAACTGAAAGCATGTTCATACTACCAATGGGACATTAAAAACTGTAATATCTTATGTTTCACCGAGTTGTTGCTGAACAACGACATTAAAAACAAACGGCTGGTGGGTTATACACTCTATCGGCAGGACAGAACAGCAGCCTTTGGTAAGACACGGGACGGGGGCCTATGTATTTATGTAAACAACAGCTGTTGCACAATAGCTAAGGAAGTCTCAAGGTTTTGCTCGCCTGAGGTAGAGTATCTCATGATAAGCTGTAGACCACACTATCTACCTAGAGAGTTTTATCTTTATTTTTTGTAGCAGAAGGTGTCTCCTTCCTGAGCGGTATGACAGCTGCGTGGTCCCATGGTGTTTCTACTTGCGTACTATTGTTTGTACAGATGAAAGTGGTACCTTCAGGTGTTTGGAAATTGCTCCCAAGGATGAACCACACTTGTGGAGGTCTACAATTATTTTCTGAGGTCTTGGCTGATTTCTTTTGATTTTCCCATGATGTCATGCAAAGAGGCACTGAGGCACTTGAAATACATCCACAGGTACACCTCCAATTGACTCAAATTATGTCAAATAGCCTATCAGAAGCTTCTAAAGCCATGACATCATTTTCTGGAATTTTTCAAGCTGTTTAGAGGCACAGTCAACTCAGTGTATGTAAACTTCTGACCCATTGGAATTGTGATAGAGTGAGTTATAAGTGAAATAATCTGTCTGTAAAGAATTGTTGGAGAAATTACTTGTGTCATGCACAAAGTAGATGTCCTAACCGACTTGCCAAAACTATAGTTTGTTAACAAGACATTTAAACGAGTTAAAACAAGTTTTAATGACTTCAACCTGTGTCTTCAACATAGTGTATGTAAACTTCCGACTTCAACTGTACCACCACAGACTGATGCTGGCACTTAAACCACACTCAGTGAGCTGTATACTGCCATAAGCAAACAGGAAAACGGTCATCCAGAGGTGGCGCTCCTAGTGGCCGGGGACTTTAATGCAGGGAAACTTAAATCAGTTTTACCTCATTTCTATCAGCATATTAAATGTGCAACCAGAGGGGGAAAAAATTGAGACCACCTTTACTCCTCACACAGAGACGCGTACAAAGCTTTCCCTCGCCTTCCATTTGGCAAATTTGACCATAATTCTATCCTCCTGATTCCTGCTTACAAGCAGAAATTAAAGCAGGAAGCACCAGTGACTCGGTCAGGAAGTCTCAAGGTTTTGGTCAGATGAAGCAGATGCTAAACTACAGGACTGTTTTGCTAGCACAGACTGGAATATGTTCCAGGGATTCTTCCGATGGCATTGAGGATTACACCACATCAGTCACTGGCTTTATCAATAAGTGCATCGAGGACGTCGTCCCCACAGTGACTGTACGTACATACCCCAACCAGAAGCCATGTATTACAGGCTACATTCACACTGAGCTAAAGAGTAGAGCTGCCGCTTTCAAGGAGCGGTACTCTAACTCGGAAGCTTATAAGAAATCCCGCTATGCCCTCCGACGAACCATCAAACAGGCAAAGCGTAAATACAGAACTAAGATCGAATCGCACTACACCGGCTCCGACGCTTGTCGGACTACATGAATACAGACTACAAAGGGAAGCACAGCCCAGAGCTACCCAGTGACACAAGCTTACCAGATGAGCTAAATAACTTCTATGCTCCGAGGCAAGTAACACTGAAACATGCATGAGAGCATCAGCTGTTCTGGACGACTGTGTGACCGCGCTCTCAGCAGCCGATATGAGTAAGACCTTTAAACAGGTCAACATTCAGAAGGCAGCAGGGCCAAACTCCGGTGCCGACAGAGATGGCCGCCTCGCTTCGCATTCCTAGGAAACTATGCAGTATTTTTTTTAATGTGTTATTTATTACATTGGTACCCAAGGTAATCTTAGGTTTTATTACATACAGTCGGGAGGAACTACTGGATATAAGAGCAACGTCATCTCACCATCATTATGACCAGGAATACAACTTTCCCGAAGTGGATCCTGTGTTTTGCCCACCACCCGGGACAATGGATCGGATCCCAGCCGGCGAGCCAAACAACGTCGCCGTAAAAGGGGCAGACGAAGCCGTCTTCTGGTCAGGTTCCGGAGACGGGCACATCGCGCACCGCTCCGAGCATACTACTCGCCAATGTCCAGTCAACAAGGTTGATGAAATCCGAGCAAGGGAAGCCTTCCAGAGAGACATCAGAGACTGTAACGTTCTTTGCTTCACAGAAACATGGCTCACTCAAGACACGCTATCGGAGTCGGTACAGCCAGCTGGTTTCTTCACGCATCGTGCCGACAGAGCCAAACATCTTTCTGGTAAGAAGAGGGGCGGGGGGGTATGCCTTATTAACGAGACATGGTGTGATCATAACAACATACAGGAACTCAAGTCCTTCTGTTCACTTGGACTTAGATTTCCACACAATAAAATGTCGAACGCATTATCTACCAAGAGAATTCTCTTTGATTATAGTCACAGCCGCATATATTCCCCCCCAAGGAGACACATCGATGGCCCTGAACAAACTTTGACTCTATGTAAACTGGAAACCACATATCCTGAGGCTGCATTCATTGTAGCTGGGGATTTTAACAAGACTAATCTGAAAACAAGACTCCCTAAATTCTATCAGCCCATCGTTTGTGCTACCAAGGCTGGTAAAACCCTAGATCATTGTTATTTTAACTTCCGTGACGCATATAAGGCCATCCTCCGCCCTCCTTTCTGAAAAGCTGACCACGACTCCATTTTGCTGCTTCCAGCCTATAAACAGAAACTAAAACAGGAAGCTCCCGCTCTCAGGTCTGTTCAGTACTGGTCCGACCAATCTGATTCCACGCTTGAAGATTGCTTAGATCCCGTGGATTGGGATATGTTCCGCATTGCGTCAAACAACAACATTGACGAATACGCTGATTCGGTGAGCGAGCTCATTAGCAAGTGCATTGGCGATGTCGTACCCACAGAAACAATTAAAACATTCCCAAACCAGAAGCTGTGGATTGATGGCAGCATTCGCGCGAAACTGAAAATGTGAACCACTGCTTTTAACCAGGGCAAGGTGACCAGAAACATGACCGAATACAAACAGTGTAGCTATTCCCTCCGCAAGGCAATCAAACAAGCTAAGTGTCAGTATAGAGACAAAGTAGTCACAATTCAACGGCTCAGACACAAGAGGTATGGTATGGCACGGTCTACAGTCTATCACGGATTACAAAAAGAAAACCAGCCCCGTCACGGACCAGGATGGCTTGCTCCCAGACAGACTAAACAACTTCTTTGCTCGCTTTGAGGACAATACAGTGCCACTGACACAGCCCGCTACCAAAACCTGTGGACTCTCCTTCACTGCAGCCGACGTGAGTAAAACATTTAAATGTGTTAACCCTCTCAAGGCTGCATGCCCAGACGGCATCCTCAGCCGCATCCTGAGAGCATGCGCAGACCAGCTGGCTGGTGTGTTTATGGACATATTCAATCAATCCTTATTCCAGTCTGCTGTTCCCACATGCTTCAAGAGGGCCACCATTGTTCCTGTTCCCAAGAAAGCTAAGGTAACTGAGCTAAACGACTACCGCCCTGTAGCACTCACTTCTGTCATCATGAAGTGCTTTGAAAGACTAGTCAAGGGTCATATCACCTCCACCTTACCTGTCACCCTAGACCTACTTCAATTTGCTTACCGCCCCAAAAGGTCCACAGACGATGCAATCACCATCACACTGCAAACTGCCCTATCCCATCTGAACAAGAGGAATACCTATGTAAGAATGCTGTTCATTGACTATAGCTCAACACCATAGTACCCTCCAAGCTCATCATTAAGCTCGAGGCACTGGGTCTCAACCCCGCCCTGTGCAATTGGGCCCTGGACTTCCTGACGGGCCTCCCCAGATGGTGAAGGTAGGAAACAACATCTCCACTTTGCTGATCCTCAACACTGGGGCCCCACAAGGGTGCGTACTCAGCCCCTTCCTGTACTCTCTGTTCACCCATGACTGCGTGGCCATGCACGTCTCCAACTCAATCATCAAGTTTGCAGACGACACAACAGTAGTAGGCTTGATTACCAACAACGACGAGACAGCCTACAGGGAAGAGGTGAGGGCTCCCGGAGTGTGGTGTCAGGAAAATCACCTCTCACTCAATGTCAACAAAACAAAGGAGATGATCGTGGACTTCATGAAACAGCAGAAGGAGCACCCCCCTATCCACATCGACGGGACAGCATTGGAGAAGGTGGAAAGTTTAAGTTCCTCACCGTACACATCACTGACAAACTAAAATGGTCCACCCACACCGACAATGTGGCGAAGAAGGCGCAACAGCGCCTCTTCAACCTCAGGAGGCTGATGAAATTTGGATTGTCACCTAAAACCGTCACAAACTTTTACAGATGCACAATTGAGAGCATCCTGTCAGCCTGTATCACCGCCTGCTATGGCAACTGCACCACCCACAACCGCTGGGCTCTCCAGAGGGTGGTGCGGTCTACACAACGCATCATCCAGGGCAAACTACCTGCCCTCCAGGACACCTACAGCACCCGATGTAACAGGAAGGCCAAAAAGATCATCAAGGATAACAACCACCCGAGCCACTGCCTGTTCACCCCGCTATCATCCAGAAGGCGAGGTCAGTACAGGTGCATCAAAGCTGGGACCGAGACCGAAAAACAGCTTCTATCTCAAGGCCATCAGACTGTTAAACAGCCATCACTAGCACAGAGAAGCTGTTGCCTATATACGGACTTGAAATCATTGGCAACTTTAATAAATGGAACACTAATCATTTTAATAATGCCACTTTAACAATGTTTACATATCTTGCATTACTCATCTCATATGTATCTACTGTATTCAATACTATCCATTGCATCTTAGCTTATGCCGCTCTGACATTGCTCATCCATATATTTATACATTCTCATTCCATTCCTTTACTTAGATGTGTGTGTATTAGGTTTTTCTTCCCTGAGTGTGGACAGAGGGACACACAGCAACTATGACTGCCCTGAGCTCAGCCCTATGGGACTTTGCTCTCTGTCTGGCCTAAACCTAGTTCACTGATTAATCTGGTATTAATCTGATTAATTTTTAGATAACCCCAAATGTAAATGGCTTTCTTTTTCTATGGCCATAGGTTTATTTCTGAATACTTGTATATAATTGTTCACTTGAGATTAGCAGTAATACATTTGTCTCTGAAAATACTGTTGCATATTCATTTCATTTCTGGATAAGCACCCAGCTATATTTGATTATTTTCTTGAATCTACAGTTGCATAAATGGCGCCCAACGCAGGGCTGGGTCCTTTTTCAGAAATGAAAATGTACAATTGAGTACATCATAAATATTCTCTCAATATTTCAAGAGCATATACATCTTCATTATTAATTTCCATTATTCCTTTCACCATTCCAATGGATTATCTGAGACCAGCAACCAACAATTAACAAAAGGTATTTCATTTATCTGGTGAAATCTCACAGGCAAGTATTTGGGCCAAGGTGAAATGTTGTGTGAATTCTCAAACACAATCACAGTCAAACATCTTGATGAATTGCAGGATCATTGAAGAAGAGCAGGGTCCCCCGCGTGATTCACAGCAAGAAGCTAGTGCTGGGGTCAGGTCTTCAGATGAGCTGCTTGAAGACAGTACAGGATCTCACTGAACATTTTCAGGTGCAACTAGACTGTCTTGCTGCGGCAAACGCTGTGAGGGAAAATGCATTGAGGGAACATGCAATCATGAAGCTCAGTGTGTCAGGCACCCCAGTACGAGACAGCTTAACTGCGATGTACCCCATAGACTCATTCACACCAAAGTAAATCCTCCCACATATGCCAGACATCCACCTCTTTCCATTCCTGCTGATGTTTAAAAGATGGCTGTTGAGCATGTTGTGAGGGATACAGTTGAAGTCAGAAGTTTGCATACACTTTGCTTGACATCTTGGGAAAAATCCAAAGAAATACAATTGTAGACCTCCACAAGTCTGGTTCATCCTTGGGAGCAATTTCCAAACATCTGAAGATACCACATTCATCTGTACAAACAATAGTACGCAATTATAAACACCATGGGACTATGCAACCGTTATACCACTCAGGAAGTCTGATGAAACAAAAATAGAACTGTTTGGCCATTATGACCATTGTTATGTTTGGAGGAAAAAGGGTGAGGCTTGCAAGCCGAACAACACCATCCCAACTGTGAAGCACGGGGGTGGCAGCATCATGTTGTGGGGACTTGTGCCCTTCACAAAATAGATGGCATCATGAGGAAAGAAGATTATGTGGATATATTGAAGCAACATCTCAAGACTTTTGTCAGGAAGTTAAAGCTTGGTCACAAATGGGTCTTCCAAATGGACAATGACCCCAAGCATACTTCCAAAGTTGTGGCAAAATGGCTTAAGGACAACAAAGTCAAGGTATTGGAGTGGCCATCACAAAGCCCTGACCTCAATCCCATATAACATTTTTGGGCAGAACTGAAAAAGCGTGTGCGAGCAAGGAGGCCTACAAACCTGACTCAGTTACACCAGCTCTGTCAGAAGGAATGGGCCAAAATTCAACCAACTTATTGTGGGAAGCTTGTGGAAGGCTACCCGAAATGTTTGACCCAAGTTAAACAATTTAAAGGCAATGCTACCAAGTACTCTTTTTTGTACTCCCTGACAAAGGCCATGCAGCCGAAACGCGTTGGTTTTTAAGAACGTTATTTCTATTGAACATGCCATACTAATAAAGGCATTTTAATCAATTATATGAAGAGCGCCTTGGTCCTCCTTTCTTTTTGGCTACCAAATACTAATTGAGTGTATGTAAACTTCTGACCCACTGGGAATTTGATGAAAGAAATAATAGCTGAAATAAATAATTCTCTCTACTATTATTCTGACATTTCACATTCTTAAAATAAAGTGGTGATCCTAACTGACCTAAAACAGGCAATTTTTACTAGGATTAAATGTCAGGAATTGTGAAAAACTGAGTTTAAATGTATTTGGTGTATGTAAACTTCAGACTACAACTGTACATCATCTAGCCCCACCTCAAGACCCCACCTGAAGGTCTTCTCTGGTGTTTCACCTAAACCTGTCAATGAAGTGACACATGCTGTGTGGTGTGTGCAAGTGCATCAAATCTAAAATACAATCTCTCAGATAATGCAAAGAGAAGAAGACTACTAGACAGCCATCACCTGGGTCAGTGCAAAAATGAAACCGTTGCTGATCCAAACAGAGGAGTTCGACAGAGGAGCTCCAGAGTAACGTCAACCCAAGTCTTTAAACATGTGAAGGATTTTCTTGGGGGACAAACAGAAGCTTTAAAAGAAAAGTCCTATGCTTTACTCACAGAACATACATGCAGATGGAAAGGTTTTAGAGGGAACACAAACCTTTTAAAATACCTGAAGTAAAAAATAAAACATGTTTTTACCTTTATTTAACAAGGCAAGTCAGTTCTGAAAAAAAGTATTATTTTCAATGACAGCTTAGGAACAGCCTAACCGCCTGAATGACAGATTTATACCTTGTCAGCTTGGGGATTTGAACTTGCAACCTTTTGGTTACTAGTTCAACACTCTAACCACTAGGCTACCCTGCCGCCCAAGGGTCAGAGAGGCATGTGAAACCAAAGTGTTTGTTGATGGAAAATAATGTAAACGTCTAATTGACAGTGGATCACAGGTCACATGTGTTTAGGAGACCTCCCATATCACCAAAGTCACCCTGAACCATCTCTCCTGAATACATTGATTAGCATTGAAGGTGCTGCTGGGCAGAGTTTGCCATACTTGGATGATGTCGAAATAGACATTCAACTGAAGAGCTTTGTGAGACAGAGGAAACCTTCAATATCTTAGTTCTTGTCTGTCCTGATCATCAGTACTCCATGCGGGTGCCTATAATTGTAGGGACAAATTAGCTGAAACCTGTTGCCAGGTCATGTAGAGATGTTACAGGTGACAGTGCTTTTGACTAACTCACTATTCAAGAATACTTGGCCCATGTACTGCAAGCTGTATGTCATCTAGTCACTGCCTCTGTCATGGATGAACCAATAGAGCAGTTACTAGTGAACACCAGCAAGCCTGTCGCTGTTCTCAAAGAGGAAACTGTTGAAATCTCAGGTGAATTCGTCAGCAGTGTTGATAAGTTCAAGTGTGCTGTGCTAGAGGAGCCTTCAGATCCATGCTTGCCAGGAGGGCTACTTATGTTTCATCAACTCCTCTCCTTCCAGGGAGAGCCTGTGAACTACAGTGTTCTGATGAAGAATGGGACAGAGCATGATATTACACTCGCCCCAAAGAGAGTCAAATTCAGATGTATGTGCAGTGGAGTGGGTCAAACTGATCAATGGAAGAGAAACTGTACAAAGTTGTCCTGACCAGCCCCCAGAGAGTCCCATCTGTGTCGAACAGTCAGCTTTTCAGTCGTCTGACTTTCATTTGGAAGATTCGCTAGCTGCACCTGAATTCTGCAACCGTGTGATTAAGAGACTGATCGAAGAGGTCCCACATGCTTTCTCCAAGCATGATTTGGATAAAGGCCATATATCTGGAGTGAAAAATAGGATCAGTGTCAACTGATGTGCCTTTCAAGGAGCGGACTTGTACTATGTCCCCGACCGATTTCAATGATCTGAAGCAGCACCTTTATCTGATAGTCCCTATGCTTGTCCCATTGTGCTTGTAAGGAACAATAATTATGCTTTAAGGATGGTAGTAGACTATCCAAACCTGAATTGCTTAACCGAGCGTGATGCTTCTCCTCTTCCAAGAATAGAGGAGACCTTCAGACTTCTTGCCGGTTTCAAATGGTTCAAATGGACTTGAAAAGTGGCTACTATCAGTTTGAGATAGAGGAGGGTGACAAGCCTAAGACGACCTTTACCACTCCTTTTGGAAATTGGCAGTTTAAGATGATGCCGCAAGGATTGACCAATGCCCCTGCTACTTTCCAGTTGACAATGGAGAAGGGAATGGCAGGGATAAACCTGGAGGAAGTCATTGCTTTCCTTAATGACATCATATTTTCTGAGATGCTGGAGGAGCATGAAGAGAGGTTAATGAGGTCTCATGTCTTAAAGAATGGACTCAAGCTCTCCCACTCCAAATGCAAGTTGTACTTGGGGCGTTCTGAGAGGGGAATTGAGCCTTCTGAAGACAGTGTCTATACTCAAGACCTGGCCTGTTACAAGGATCACAAAGGACAGGTTACTCCTTGATTTTTCTGCATATTACAGAAGGTTTGTTCAGAATTATTAAATAATTGTGAGCCCACTGAATGATAATGATCTTCGAGTTGTAGATCCCTCCGTGAAGAAAAAAGGGCAACTGGAGAGGCCCAAGGAGAGCCCACCACTCGCAAGATGACGGGGTGATCATTGCCAGAGAGCTTTGAGACTGTCTTTGAGAGGCTCACCTCTGTGCCTGTTCTTGCATTTGCAGATTGTAGGATTCCATTTGTGCTTCATACTGATGCCTACACATCAGGCCTTGGTGCAGCCCTGTATCAGATGCAAGATGGATCGATGCGGGTAGTTGCATATGCCAACAGATGACTCAGCAGAAGTGAACAGACCTATCCGGCCCATAAACTGGAGTTTCTTGCTCTCAAAAGGGCAGTCACTGATAAGTTCCGGGACTACCTCTATGTCTGTTAATTTACAGTAATAACTGACCACATCCATTGACTTATGTCCTCACGTCAGCCAAGCTGGACTCCACTGGACATCGCTGTCTGGCAGCACTGTCATTGTTCAACATACAGTACATACAGTACCAGTCAATAGTTTGGACACACCTACTCAAGGGTTTTTCTTTATTTTTAACTATTTTCTACATTGTAGAATATGAAATAACTAATATTGAGTCATGTAGTAACCAAAAACAAGAGTTAAACACGTCAAAATATATTTTATTTTTGAGATTCTTCAATTCACTGTGAGCGGATCAAGTAATTGGGCGTCACTCTAAAGCGGGAAGGTGGAATAAACGAGTCAGGAGTAGGTTTTTCTTGATTGAACACAGTTTTCTATTGAGGGCATTTGGTCAACACAAACACTCCAACATAATCCATGAAAATCTCCCAAGGAAAAACATACATCTTCTTCTCCAGATGAAACAGGAACACAATATGATTATCTTTAAACTACAACAAAAGTCACGGGATTGTTACCGTCTTAGTGGTTCTTCATGGACAGATCCTCTGTCTAGGTGGCCATCTTCCAGAAATAGTTTGCCCCCGCTCTCTGCTGGTTCCATACTCTCTCTTATAGGGGAAGGAGAATATGTCATTAGTACCGTCAGCTGTGCTTAATTGCCTCTGGTTACCTTGTCTCCCATGCCTTGTTGGGCTACTATCCGTGAGCCCAGCCTGCCCTCTGGTGGTCCTTCCACATACCTTCCCCCTCAGGACCGAACCAGAGGGTCGGGCGCCAGACGCACCGTCTTGGTCACGTCGGGACAGCGCGTCTGCATTCCCTTTCCTCGATCCGGACCTGTGGATGACATGGAAAGAGAATGGTTGTAAAGACAAAAACCATCTGGCTATTCTGTTGTTATTGTTTCTCTTACCAGCCATCCACGTGAGGGGCGCATGGTCAGTAACTAATGCAAACCTCCGAACCAGTAGGTAGTACCAGAGATAATCG
This sequence comes from Oncorhynchus kisutch, assembly GCF_002021735.2. Classification (NCBI taxonomy): domain Eukaryota; kingdom Metazoa; phylum Chordata; class Actinopteri; order Salmoniformes; family Salmonidae; genus Oncorhynchus; species Oncorhynchus kisutch. Next base: position 35,960,841 of record NC_034186.2, on the reverse strand, counting down.
AGGGCCCACTTAATGGCTAAGGCCTCTTTCTCTACGGTAGCATACCTCTGTTCCCGATCGCTGAGCTTCCTACTTATGAAGAGAATCGGCTTCTCTGCTTCGCCTTTACCCTGAGCTAGTACGGCCCCGAGCCCCGTATCCGAGGCGTCGACCTGCACAATGAACTCTTGTGAGAAGTCCGGAGCCTGTAGAACGCGACCAGAACACAGGCCATCTTTTAGCAATTGAAAGGCCTTTTCCGTCTCGTCTTTCCACTCTACCTGGTTTGGCAGGTTTTTCTTGATGAGGTTTGTGAGGGGGTTGGCAATGGTTGCATATCCCGGGATAAAACGGCGATAATATCTCGTTATCCCTAAGAAGGCCCGAACGTCTCGATTGGTCCGGGGTCGAGGCCAGTCACGAATTGCCCTGGTCTTCTCTGCCTGTGGGCGTATTTTCCCATTCCCCACGGTGTACCCTAGGTATTCTGCTTCAGACAGGCCCAGGCAGCATTTATTTGGATTGGCTGTCAACCCTGTGGCTTCCAAACTCACGAGCACTGCCCGTAATCGCAGGAGGTGACTATCCCAGTCCTCGCTGTGGATGACCACATCGTCTATGTACGTCGCTGCATACTCTTGATGGGGCCGTAGAATGGCATCCATGAGGCGTTGGAAAGTTGCAGCGGTACCATGCGGTCTGAAGGGCATCCTCACATACTGGAAAAGTCCCTCTGGGGTGGCGAAGGCAGTCTTTGGGCGATCCTCCAGAGCCACCGGCACTTGCCAAAATCCCTTCATCAAATCCAGGGTGGTGATGAACTTGGCCTTTCCTAAGTGCTCCAAGAGTTCATCCACGCGGAGCATGGGATACGCATCGAATGTAGAGATGGCATTCACGCCCCTAAAGTCGTTGCAGAGTCTCATACTACCATCGGATTTGGGGACCAGGACTATGGGACTGGACCACTCACTCGTCGATGGCTCGATCACGCCCATCCTCAACATCTCATCTTACCTCGTTCTTAGCGATGACTCGGTGAGCCTCAGGAATCCTGTAAGGGCAGATATGCACCTTCTTGCCGGGTTCAGTGTGGATATGGTGGAACAGGATATCTGTTTGTCCTGGGAATGGAGAGAATATTCGAAGTTCATAATCAGCTTGTCTAGCTGTCTTGACTGCTCCGGCAGGAGAGTTTGGCCACGGCGCACCTGTGGTAGAGCCTCCTCTTTTCCTTTGCCCTCCAGGGCCATCAAAGCCACCTCCTCCTCTCGTCAAAGGTACATCATCAACAGGTTTATGTGATAGAGTTGGACCTACTTCCTCCTGTCAGGTTGCTTGATGAGGTAATTGACTGGTGAGACCCTTTTCATTACCTCGTAGGGCCCCCTCCACTGCGTCAGCAAGCGATATTCGGCCGTGGGCACGAGCACCATCACTTTCTCTCCCACGGTGAACTCACGGGGGTCGCGGACTTATCGTAGGCCCGGCCTTGGGTCCTTTGTGCCTTCTCCATATGCTCCTTGACTATGGGCCACACTGCTGACAGGCGGTCTCTCATCAGGGTAATATGTTCTATTGTGGATCGAAAGGGGCATGGTTGGGTCTCCCAGGTCTCCTTGGCTAAGTCAAGGATACCTTGACAGGGTCTGCCATAGAGCAATTAAAATGGAGAGAATCCAGTGGATGCCTGGGGTACTTCTCGCAGGGCAAACATTAAGTGTGGGAGAAGCATGTCCCAGTTTTTGCCGTCTCGGGACACCACTCTTCTCAACATGCTTTTAATCGTTTTGTTCAAGCGTTCACACAACCCATCTGTTTGAGGGTGGAATATGCTTGTACGTATCTGTTGAACCTGATATAACCGACACAAGTCCTTCATCAACCGGGACATGAACGGGGTTCCATGATCAGTTAAGATCGTCTTGGGGAGGCCCACACGAGAGAACATCATGAATAACTCCTTGGCAATTCCCTTTGACGACATGTTACGTAGGGGTATGGCCTCCGGGAACTTGGTAGCGTAATCTATAACCACTAGAATGTACTCGGGAGGGGTCCTACGAGATCCATAGCTATGCGTTCAAAGGGAGTCTCTATGATGGGGAGAGGGGGTTTCGTCAAAGGGTTACGTAGGTGTGGCCGTGAAGCTGTACGTTGACATTGATCACACGTCCTACAATACCTGGCCACATCCCGGGTGACCCGGGGCCAATAAAATCTCTGCATGATTCTGTCAATAGTCTTGTCTCGTGCCAGGTGTCCTCCTAGGATGTGAGAATGGGCTAACTGTAGAACTGTATCCCTGTATGGTCTAGGCACCATTAGTAATTCCTGGTTTTCCCCCCTTCGTCGTACAGCCCAGTATAAGGCTGCATAGTAAGGAAGAGGGGGCTCACCTGATCCGTCGACGTTCCTCCGGTCGATCACCTTCACCTTCCTCATGGCCTCCCTTAGGTCTGGGTCTCTATGCTGCGAGGTGCTGAACTGTCCCTTTAATTCCTGGGGCAGGTCGACCTCGGTAGAGGGATGTGGAGGTTGTTCTCCATCCCCATCAGGGGTGACCGAGGAGAATCCCTTCCAGGTTCCCTCCTCGGATGGAGCTTCAAATATATCCCTTAGCGCCTGGTTGCTCCTTCCTTCCTGCGTTGTGTATAACCCTTCACAGGTGTCTTCATCGGTGGTTTCCTGGAATATCTGTCGTAAACGTTGGGTCGCTATTTCTTCCTCTGCTGCAGAGGACGAGGACGCGGCTACGTCTCCTTGTAGGACTACTACCTCGGGCTTGGATTTTCTCTTCTTTCCTGTCCCCCTTCTTCCCGTGCATAACGTCATCTGCCGAAGCTCCTTGTATGGGGGACAGTCTCTCCCGATCAATAATGGCACCTTCAGCTGGGGCACTTTCCCTGCCCTGACTGTACACCTTCCTTTTGGAGTGAGAATAGGCAGATTCACAGTGGGGTAATAGTGGGTGTCTCCATGGATACAGGATACTGCTACTTTGTCTGGTAGCAGTGTTGCGGAGGTCACCATCCGCTCCTCTACTAACGTAACCATACTTCCCGAGTCGAGAATGGCTACCACACTTCCCGAGTCGAGAATGGCTACCACATCTTGTCCTTCGACTCGAACCGGAATCTCTGGGGCTGCTAACCAACAGTGTTGATCCTGCCCCCTCAAAACGGGATGTGTGGGGGTAGGCAGTGATGACTCCGTAACCATGGGCTGGGACTTGCTAGGACATTGTGGGGCATAATGGTCGGGAGACTGACATTTATAACACCGACCCTGCTGTGTGGTGGATGACTTCTCCCACCTCCGGAGGGGGTTTGGACGTTTCGGTGGCGGACGCGCCGGGCTGAGTCGTGGTACGGGATTGGAAGAATCCTTCCGTTCCTCCTTGTCACTTTTTAACAACTCCCCTGTAGACCGAGTCACAACAATAGACAAACACAGTCTGATTAAACTAATAACACACACATTATTGTATTTTTCTTGACTATATTGAATACATAATTTAAACATTCCATGTGTAGGTTGGGAAAAGTATGTGAAGCCCTAGGCTAATGACTTCTCCAAAAGCTAATTGGAGTCAGGAGTCAGCTAACCTGGAGTCCAATCAATGAGACGAGATTGGAGATGTTGGTTAGAGCTGCCTAGCCCTATAAAAACACTCACAAAGTTTGAGTTTGCTATTCACAAGAAGCATTGCCTGATGTGAACCATGCTTCGAACAAAAGAGATCGCAGAAGACCTAAGAATGGTTGACTTGCATAAAGCTTGAAAGGGTTACAAAAGTATCTCTAAAAGCCTTGATGTCAGTCCACGGTAAGACAAATTGTCTATAAATGGAGAAGGTTCAGCACTGTTGCTACTCTCCCTAGGAGTGGCTGTAAGAGAAAGATGACTGCAAGAGCACAAAATGCTAAATGAGGTTAAGAAGAATCTAGAGTGTCAGCTAAAGACTTACAGAAATTTCTGGAACATGTTATCATCACTGTTGACGAGTCTACGATACGTAAAGCACTAAACAATAATGGTGTTCATAGGAGGACACCATGAAAGAAGCCACTGATATCCAAAAAAAAACGTTGCTGCACGTCTGAATTTTGCAAAAGTGCACCTGAGTTTTTTACAAGGAACACACAACACTATGTGTGGAGAAAAACATCAAAACCTCATCCCAACTGTAAAGTATGGTGGAGGGAGCATCATGATTTGGGGCTGCTTTGCTGCCTCAGGTCCTGGAAAGCTTGTTATCATCGACGGAAAAATGGATTCCCAAGTTTTATCAAGACATTTTGCAGGTGAATAAAGGCTGTCTGTCTGCCAATTGAAGCTCAACAGAAGTTGGGTGAAGCAACAGTACAATGACCCAAAACACAGAAGTAAATGCACCTTCTGAGTGGGCCAGTCCTGACCTCAACCCAATTGAGATGCTGTGGCATGACCTCAAGAGAGCGGTTCACACCAAACATCACAAGAATATTGCTGAACTGAAGCAGTTTTGTAAAGAGGAATGGTCCAAAATTCGTCCTGACCGTTGTGCAGGTCTGATTCGCAACTACAAAAACTTTGGTTGAGGTTATTGCTGCCAAAGGAGGGACAACCAGTTATTAAATCCAAAGGTTCACATACTTTTCCCACCCTGCGCTGTGAATGTTTAGTGTGTTCAATAAAGACATGAAAACGTGTAATTGTTGTTGTGTTATTAGTTTAAACAGACTGTGTTTGTCTATTGTTGTGACTTAGATGAAGATCAGATAAAATTTCATGACCAATTTATGTAGAAATCCAGGTCATTCCAAAGGGTTCACATACTTTTTCTTGACACTATATGTTACTAGAACTAGTCTGTATAGATTTTCTCTCACAAGAACCTGACAATTCAGACACCAGAAACATCTTAGTAATGTCAGATAATTTTACAAAGTACTCTTTAGCTATCCCAACTAAAGGTCAAACCACCAAGACTGTAGCCAGAGCACTTTGGGAGAGTTGATTTTACATTATGGATTTCCTCAGAGTATTCATAGTGACCAAGGAGCCAGTTTTGAGTTTAAGCTGATAGCGGACATATGCTCTATTGGAAATCACAAACAACCCCTTACCACCCTTGTGGTAATCCTGTTGAGCGCTTAAATAGTGCTTTATTCGACATGTTAGGCACACTGAGTGACAAGAGAAAAGAAGAGTGGAGACATTATGTGGAACCCATAGTCCATGCATACAATTGCACTCGCATTGACACAACAGGTGAGACTCCATTCTTTCTCATGTTTGGGCCACAAGCTTGGTTACGCATTGACCTTTGTTTTGGCCTGAGGCCTGCTGGCCACAATGCAACCATGCATCAGAACTACACTAAACAGCTACGAGATGACTGAAGTACACTTACGAGTTGGCTGTGAAATCTGCAGAGAAGAGTCAGATGTCCAACAAATGCAGATGTGACTCAAAAGTGATAGAATCTACAATCACTTAAGTTGACAGAGTGCTCGTCTAGAAGTGCATTCGAGAGAAACACAAGCTACTGATCGCTGGGAGTCTGATGTGCACATTGTGGTACGGAAGATATCAGATGACATCACAGTGTTTGAGGTGAGGTCCAATAGAGCCGACGGCCCAGAAAGAACCCTCCACTGTGACGTGCTAAGACCCTGCGGCTTCCTGTCCCCACCTGATGATAACCAGCAGGAAGAAGTGAACGTCCCAACTCCACCTAACACCAGGCAGAGAATGCGGAAGCATGGAGGTGATGTTTTAGAGAGATGGATAAGGATGTGGATGAAGACATCCTGGAGCCTTTCCCAAGTGGTCATGAGAGTCATGACATGGGAAAGGGTGTATCAGTGAATTTTGAAGTTCTGGCAGGTGATATTGCGAATGGTGAACCACAATCCTCACCATTAAATGCTTGATCATTAAGGCTTGATCCTTAAGCCAAAGAGTTATCTTTGCCCAATGGGGTGGAGTCCATTGTTGAGACAGTGGAGGAGGTCACAACTGCTCCAAGAAGTTCGACTCAGGAGCGCAGACCTCACAACAGATTGAGTTATCCTATGATGCTGGCGGAAATCACACCTATGGTATCAGACCGTGAGGATCTCAAAGAGTTCTCTGACCTAGGGAGGTTCTTAGTAAATTTTGTCACAAAACAAAGTGAATTAATGCAGCATCAGTGTAAAGTCATTAAAAAGCTAATAGAACTCTTAGCTCAAACGAACAATCATGTTACTGGATTGTCGGGACAACGATGTTAAGCAGGGGAGAGTGTAACCCTGTGTTACTTTTGGATATCATAGCGCAGTTGATAGTACCAGTGAAGCACTATAGTAAAATTGTGCGTTGCCCCTTTAAAGTTCCTTAATTATTCTACGGCTGCTGCTTTATCCAGACGTGTCCTGTATTACTCACAGAAGTATTCATGTGGGATGATTTTTAATGTGTTTTGAGCTACTGTTTTAGTCATATGGAACTCTGTTACTAGGTGAATTATGGATACCTGCACATCATACACCATTGCTCTTGCTTAAAGGTGGAACTGGTTCTGAAGTCATCACGTGATCAGCGAGGGATCATCTCGTGTCCAACATAGTTCCACTTCCATCACATCCCTGCTCTTCAAAGCAATTGTGCACAAAGTTTTACAGCTTAAATAGGCATTTTATTTCTGGGATTTCCTTTCCTATGACCATAGGTTTATTTCTGACTGGTTGTATTTAGTTCTTTACATGAGATTACTGTTTATTGGAATTCTTGAAAATAACAACAATCTAGCAGTAATCATTTGTCTCTGAAAATACTGTTGCATATTAACTTCTGCATAAGCACACAGCTATATTTGATTATATACACAAATATACAGTTACACATGCAAAAGAGAACTATTAATAATGTCATTTGAAACCGATTGTCTTTGAAAATTGACAGAGCTAGGCATGTAATTTACAAATCAGGCAAAGAAAATCAAGACAAATAGGCCACAATAATTATTTACGCATTGAGGTAACCACCTGACAGGCTAAATCCCATTTTAAAGTGGAGCTACGAGTAAAATATCCTAAAAATTTGGACCGCCTACCCAAAAAGCCTTTTCTACAATCCCATATCTGATGTTTCTCGTGATCCAAAGAAGCACCTTTGGCGTCTGTATATTTTACTACTGCACTATTGATGAATCACACCCTGATTTATAGATCCATTGACACTGATGAATTAGGACTGACTTCAGCAGGCAGCAAGCTTTAAAACCTCTTAAGGATTAGCCCCCTTTTTTCCACATTTTCAACCTAAAGAAGGAAATCAGACCTAAGACCAAGAATAATAGGTGAGGCACCAGTAGCCTTCTCTCTTAAAACCAAAGGTGCAAGTTGGATCCAAATAAGGTTCTTGAGAGTGATGCCATAGGGGAACCGTTTTAGGGTCTCTGAAGAACCATACAAAAATACAAAACCAGAAATATTTTGGCCCTCCAGGACAGAAATTGAATATCCCTGCTGTAGGGATCAAGACTTATTTGCATATTCCCCAGGGTGCCTTTGGATTGAGTTTTAGAGTTACCAGTACAACCCATGACTGTGTTTGAAATGGTTGTTGCATTAATTAAAAAACAAATCCAATCCAAATGTATTTATCACATGCACTGAATGCAATGGGTGTAGACTTCACTGTGAAATGCTTGCTTACGAGCCCTTCCTAACAAAGAAACATAGTAATACAAGAGGAATAAAAAACACAAGAATTAAAATATATACAGGGAGTACCAGTACCAGATTCATGTGCAGTGGTACGAGGTATTTGAGGTAGATATGTACATGAAGGCCTTGTAAAGTGACAAGGCATCAGGATAGATAATAATAATAAGGGATAAATAAAGAACATAGTAGCAACATCATATGATACGTGTAAAAGTGTGTGTGTGTGTGTGTGTGTGTGTGTGTGTGTGTGTGACTGTGTGTTTTGACTCCATTGGCTTGGGTGGCTGAAGTCTTTGGCAATTTTTCCAGCCTTCCTCTGACACCACCTGATATAGAGGTCCTGGATGGCAGGGAGCTGAGCCCCAATGATGTACTGGGCCTACCGCATCACCCTCTGTAGCGCTTTGAAGTCGAGGGCAGTACATTTACCATACCAAGGGGTGATGCAGCCAGTCAAGGTGCTCTCGATGGTGCAGCTGTAAAACGTTTTGAGGATCTGAGGGCCCATGACAAATCTTTTCAGCCTCCTAAGGGGGAAGAGGCGCTGTCGTGCCTTCTTCAATATACATGTTTAGTCCTGTGGCCTTCACCAAGTGAGATCATAAGTGAAAATGTTGACATTCAAATCAAATTATTTAAGACAATACAATACAGATTTCATAAGGCCTTCTTTTGAGGGCCTAGTTCTACCATAATACAGTGGCCTGAAACTCATTGTTCTCAGGTCACATCAGACCTGCAAGACACATTATGCTGACTTGCAATATGATGTGTAATTCCTATTGGAATCTGGCCAGATTGGGGATATTCAACATTTGGAATTTGCATTCACCTGCATTCAGAATGGCTACAGGGGTTGGGAAGACTAAGATATCAGACTACCTTAAACATCTAAACTGGAACAACCATTTCAGTAACGGGTGCAAAAAGTCCAAGTAACAGATGTGAATAGTTTCTAAAAAATGTATGTTATTTATACTGTATTTGATTAGCGTAACATTTATTTATCAATCAACGTACATGCAAAAACAGATATTGAACAAACAACTCTGCTTATTAACACCAACACTGGCGTTCTTTTTCACCACTGAGTGTTAATTTAACTTTTTACAGTGTTACTTTAACTCCTAAATCAACACTAGAAATGTTACATGGAAAAAATCAACACTCGTTAACACTGTGCTATAAAAGAGACACATCTGCTGCCTTTCATACATTTCAATAACCTTTTACAATTCTGAAGAACCGTAGATGCCATGTCAAGAACCCCACACTTACCTCAAAGGTTTTTTTATCAGGCAAGAGTTCTTGAAGGAACCTTAAGAGCTGAGGAAGAACCATTTACGAACCTTTGTTTTTTTCAGTGTATAGCGTCCAACTGTTGCCACAATCCCTGCATACACAGTGCATACGGTCTATTGCCTATACCTTTCAAGGGGAATGTATGTTTTTTTTATTTGCAAACATTTAAAAAAAAAGTGTTTTTGCTTTGTCATTATGGGGTATTATGTGTAGATTGATGAGGGAAAGAAACATTTTCAACAATTTTAGAATAAGGCTGTAACGTCACAAAATATGGAAAAAAGTGAAGGGGTCTGAATACTTTCCCGAATGCACTGTAAATATTCACACCCCTGAGGCAATACATATTAGAATCACATTTGGCATCGATTACAGCTGTGAGTCTTTCTGGGTAAGTCTCTAAGTGTTTTTGCACATCTGGATTGTGCAATATTTGCCAATTATTACTTACAAAATTCTTCAATCTCTGTTAAATTGGTTGTTGATCATTGCTAGACAATGATTACAAGCATACCCATAGCATGACGCAGCCACCACTATGCTTGACAATATGGAGAGTGGTACTCAGTAATGTGTTGTATTGGATTTATCCCAAACATAACACATTCTATTCAGGACAAAAGTTAATTGCTTTGCCTATTTTTTCCAGTATTACTTAGTGCCTTGTTGCAAACAGGATGCATGTTCTGTACATGGTTACTTCTTTTCACTCTGTCAATTAGGTTTGTATTGTGGAGTAACTACAATGTTGTTGATCCAACCCCAGTTTTCTCCTATAACAGCCTTTAAACTCTAACTGTTTTAAAGTTACCATTAGCCTCATGGTGAAATCCCAGAGCGCTTTCCTTCCTCTCTGGCAACTGAGTTAGGATGGACGCCTGTATCTTTGTAGTGACTGGGTCTATTGATACACCATCCAAAGTGTAATTAATAACTTCACCATGTTCAAAGGGATATTCAATGTCTGCTTTTTAATTTGGACCCATCTATCAATAGGTGTCTTTCTTTGCGAGGCATTGGAAAACCTCCCTGGTTTTTGTGGTTGAATCTGTGTTTGAAATTCGCTGCTCCACTCAGGGACCTTACATATTATTGTATGTGTGGGGTACAGAGATGAGGCAGTCGTTCAAAAATCATGTTAAACACTATTACACTATACTATTATTGCACACAGAGTGAGTCCATGCAACTTATTGTGTGACTTATTATGCACATTTCTACTCCTGAACTTATTTAGGTTTGTCATAACAAAGGAGTTGAATTCTTATTGACTCAAGATATTTCAGCTTTTCATTTTTCATTGATTTGTAAAAACTTCTGAAAATATTTTTAAAAAATCTCTATTTAATCTATTTTAAATTCCAGCTGTAGCTCAACAAAATGTGGAAAAAGTCAAGGGGGTGAATACTTTGTGGAGGCACAACAAAATGCATAGCATTTTCCCAATGACTTCTCCCTAAATTGCATTCTAAAAAACAAACAACATATATCATGTGTGTGAAATAAACTATGTGTGCGTCCTCTCCTGACTGAAAACTCCAAGGTGGATAGGCTACCTTGCAATTTTTACGAAGTGCAAGATTGTTTAGAAGAACAGAGCTTTTATTCATGGCAGTAGCATGATGTTAAGCATTTCAATTCATATTTAACCATTGAGAAATCACATGTTCTGAGCCAAGTTAGGCAGCTTTATCAGGCTAAACCAAAGTCTCTTATCCAGGACTCCCAAATAGCTCAAGGTAAATGTTGCTTGGCGAGGGCTTGCAGTTTTGCTTAAGATACAGGTCTGTCTCTTATCTCTTTAAATGTCCAATGTAATCTTGTTGAGGAATTCCAGGTTTAGTTTACAACATGAGCAAACCTCTGTCTGACAAAGGGCTAATGATGTCAGACAGCCCCAGACTGAATCAGGGGCGGACTGGGACCAGAAATCGGCCCTGGGAGTTCTAACGTCAACTGTCCATTTTTTCTGTTGTGGCCACACTAGCCATTTTTTTCACCCGAGACACCCACACTGGACAATTTTATCCTTGAGGTCCCCATTATTAGCCAGCCAAAGATTATTTTGCCTATAAAACCCAAGTCAGATAGTGCCACTGGGCTAAAAATGGAACAGCCCATCTGGCATTTGTCCGAAATGCCAGATGGTCAGTCCACCTCTGGACTGAATGCTAACACTGTAATATAGTGCGCGCACACATGCACAGTCACGTCTTAACATTTGCGCGGGCACGTCAACATACACGCTGGAAGCACAGCCTTTGCTTTCGATAGTAGTGGTGCGCTACAGCGAATGGAATAGGCTACAAACAAGAAAGGCACCATACCAGAAGTGTGAGCAGTGTTTGGTGGCACAGCTCTGTTGCGGGCAACTGATCGCTTGAAATCATGCTGGATTGACTGAAGAGGCTACTACAATCAATGGCTTGGCTTTGAAATCGTTAACATTTTATTGGAAAGGAGTGTGTGAGACAGAGGGAGAGGGAGAGCGAGGGAACAAGAGAGTGCGCACGAGTGAGAGGGGAGAGAGAGGTGTAAATAAAGATTATTTCAACAATGGAACTTACAATGGAAAACATTGGAAATCTGCACGGCGTATCTCATTCTCATCAAACGGGTGACTTAATGAACTCTCCGCACCACGCACGGCAGTCCTTGGCGTCGCATCGGAACTTGGTGTCGCACGGACGGTCAGCCATGGTGTCCAGTATGGCCTCAATATTAGAGGGAGCTGGGGAGTATCGCACAGACCATGCATTGTCCGGTCCCTTGCACCCCGCCATGACTATGTCCTGCGACTCCGGGATGACCATGAGCAGCACTTACACTACGCTGACACCGCTGCAGCACCTGCCTCCCATAGCCACCGTCTCGGATAAATTTCACCATCATCCTCACCCGCACGCTCACCACCATCCGGCCCATCAGCGTCTCACCGCCGGTAACGTCAGCGGCAGCTTCACGCTCATGCGGGACGACAGGAGCCTTGCCTCAATGAGCAACCTCTACGGCCACTACCCTAAAGACATGTCCGGCATGGGCCAGCCACTGTCCCCTCTCTCCAACGGCCTCGGGTCTTTGCACAACTCGCAGCAGACTCTTGGTGCCTATGGTCAGGGAGCCCACCTCTCCAACGACAAGATGCTCTCTTCGGGAGGCTTCGAGTCTCACGCAGCGATGCTGTCCCGGAGCGAGGAACACCTGGCCCGGGGATTTGGGGGCCACGGGGCCGGGATCATGTCATCCCTGAACGGTATGCACCATCACAGCCATCCGCACTCTCAGGCTAACGGATCCATGCTCTCTGACCGGGAGAGGCAGACGGCGGGGGGCGGGCAGGGAGGTGGGTCCGGGCAGGTGGAAGAAATAAACACCAAGGAGGTGGCACAACGAATAACGGCGGAACTCAAGCGCTACAGCATTCCCCAGGCCATCTTCGCCCAGCGGATCTTGTGTCGGTCCCAGGGAACCCTGTCTGACCTGCTGAGGAACCCTAAGCCCTGGAGTAAACTCAAGTCTGGCCGGGAAACCTTCCGGAGGATGTGGAAGTGGCTGCAAGAACCGGAGTTCCAGAGAATGTCGGCACTCAGACTAGCAGGTGAGTAAAGAGACGTCCAAATGTGAAGGGATCTTAGAAGTCAATGTGGCGAGACTATCAATCACTACTCAAACAGATATCACTGTAACAAGTTAGCATAGATTCTTTGAGGAGTTAACAATGGCTATTATTCTTTGAACTTTGTTAAACCAGCATGTTGAATTGAATGTTTGAAAAGATATTTAAATCCAGATTGGATTGACTGCTTCATGCTCATATAATAAAGTATGACAGAGTAAACAGCAGCTATGCTGTGGTAGTCTACTCTGCAGGTGATATTCTAATTAGCTGTTAAACTTGAAGACAACAAATAGAAATGAACTTGTTTCAAGTTTTTGTACTCACTAGTGTTCTTCCAACGTTATACTTGAATCAATTTTACGCACGCGCGTAATGGGGAACACACACACACACACACACACACGACAAGGTGTTTAGACCACAGACAATAGGAAATCAAACAGGGAAAGCCCTGCATCAAATTGATTGTGCTTCTCTGTAACTGTATAATTTGGGCCACAATAACGCATCTAGGCCTACACTGGTGGGATTATTGACCAGAAGTTCAAAATGCACATATTCACTCTTCTTCTGGTGTTGAGTCGTTCCATTGGCCTCATGTTAAATATCGTTTTGTCAGCGTATTATGTATCAAATGGACCTGGAATTCTCGTGGGCTTTCCCTTCCCCTGTCTACTCCGCGAAGCACAAACAAGGCGCGTCTGAGATGCTAGGGCCTAGCAGCGAGTCGGGAGCGTGACCTCTTGCGAATCGATACTTCGGGTCCCCGCGTCCCTTTTCAAAGTAGAACACTGATAAATGATCGATTTGGATCTGAAAGACAGCTCAACAAACAGATGCGCCTGTCTTTGATTTTCAACATTCTGCGGCTTACGCTTTATTTATAAAGTTTCCAAGTCCTTTATAGGTGGAATAGAGACTTCATAGTGATATTGTGATTATGAATAAGTAAGAGTAAAATAAGAACTGAAAATAAGAACTGAATGGAGGTGAAATAAAAATAGGCCTAATGTCAGAATGAACTGTGAACGATGACTTTCCTTAAATCTACAAGATACCAACTCTAAAACATCAGCAATAAATAACACTACAGTCGAAGTTGTACATTGTGTTGTAGCCTGTACTGGCTCTAAAAATACATAAGCCTAGTATAGCAGCCTAGAATGTTTTTTTTTTACATAGGTCTATGCAACTCTAATGCACAAAACTAAAAAGTATTAAGGCCTACACTAACCTACTTAAGGATGTCAAAGCAAAAAAGCTAAAGGCATTTACTTCAAGAATGTTATTGGTATTAGTTGAACCCCAAACATAATCAATACTTGGTCTCAAGCTTGGAAATGCACCAGAAATGTACAATTTAATTGGCAATCATTGCTATAATCACTCCACTTTGAGACTGAGAAATATATTTCGAGAGATGGGATGTTTATATAGCTACAATTGAACTATTTATCCATTATTTCCACACTTACCTCTGAATTCATAAGCTATAACCATTTATTCATTCATCAGTTCATTTATTAATTTTTCCAGTGAGAGGTAAGAGTTTGTAACAATGACCACCGGGCTATCCCAAGCACCTGCGGTGAAAGTTCCAAGAAGACAACAAAAAAAAGCTACCGAAAATTGTGTTGTTGTACAAGATATAAAGCTTAGGAGAGAATTAACGAGTTGGAAGTGAGGGCCACTTTCATTGATGTTTCTCCAAATGACTACGTTTGGACATGCACGCGCTTCAAAACGCCAATCAGTACTTCTCTGTCTTATTTCAGTGGACAGTTCAATTAAGCAGATATAGTGGCATATTTTAGTTCCAGTCAATGCCCTATTGAAAAGCACTTAATGGCATGTAAATTGTTCCGCATTTAGTGGGGTTCTGGTAAATAAAGATTTAAACACTCTACAATTGTCTCTTTAAGTGCCATTGCTGTTAAACCTAATTGAGCAGTGGGGTTTTAAATCCCCCCCCCCCCCACACACACACACACTATGATACAAACCTCTCAATGAATGGACTGAAGGCACAAAACTAGAGCTATGGCACATAACTTCCCATACATGTGTATTTCTGCATGCATGTAGTCCTACAGTATGCCTGTGTATGTGTAGCATGCATGTAGTCCTACAGTATGCCTGTGTATGTGTAACATGCATGTAGTCCTACAGTATGCCTGTGTATGTGTAGCATGCATGTAGTCCTACAGTATGCCTGTGTATGTGTAGCATGCATGTAGTCCTACAGTATGCCTGTGTATGTGTAACATGCATGTAGTCCTACAGTATGCCTGTGTATGTGTAGCATGCATGTAGTTCTACAGTATGCCTGTGTATGTGTAGCATGCATGTAGTCCTACAGTATGCCTGTGTATGTGTAGCATGCATGTAGTCCTACAGTATGCCTGTGTATGCGTAGCATGCATGTAGTCCTACAGTATGCCTGTGTATGTGTAGCATGCATGTAGTTCTACAGTATGCCTGTGTATGTGTAGCATGCATGTAGTCCTACAGTATGCCTGTGTATGTGTAGCATGCATGCACGTTCGTATGCATTCATTTTAGAATTGATACGCCTGTGCTCCATTTGTACCCCGATGGCTATTCTTCATACTTCATTAGTTTACAGGCTATAGGCCTAATAGGTATAGTGCAAGTATCATTAATTATTTTCAAGTATCAATCAATATCATTCGTAGAAGTGATATTACCGTGATTGTTATGGTTATGATTATGGCTATGATTGTTAAATAGCTGGGCTCTCTGCGAGCAAGTGGTTATCCCCTGACGTGCTGTCTGTTGTCATGTCAGTTGCTCGCAGGCAAAATGACAAATGACTGTGGTATGTAAATGGTGAGCTACATTTTACTTATTGCATTTCAATTCGCCATTACCCACTGTGCGCATGTGGGTTGGCAGTGGGAGTTAGGATTCTAAAAGGGAGGGTGCGGATTCTCGGTCGGCCACATCAATCAATACATTCAAATTACTATTCCGAATTCATCATAGTCCCACAAATCAATGCCGCTTCCCTGCTTAGCTAATGTGAAAATGCCAGTGTCTGCACACTCACATGACAATCTTCCCCAGAAAATTAAAAACAGAGCACGATGTAGTCAAATGAGGGGGGCTGCGTGCCCTTTATTCGCACACCATAAAACACATGGTTACAAATGTGTGCTGCGTTGTCCCCGAGTGGAGGGCAAGGTGAATCTCACTAAAGTGCAAACGTATAGTATGGCCTACAATTAAGTCCAACCTGTGCCTCGTAACGCATTACGTTGATCATGTATCAAGCTGATTGGCTTTTTAGGACAGCTAATTTACAAAAACAAGCTCACAAAGTGAATGTGTTCAAATGTTGAACCAACGCAAACAAGGGTGCATTATAGGTAAAAACAACAACTTGGATTGTGTCGAGAAAGATACGGAAAATGGGGGTCTGAGAGACATTTAAAGATTGCATTTACGATCAAAACAATTCGTATTTGCATCTGCGTTGAATTCCACACTCCATCTCAATGTATTTAGTCGGGTCAATAATGCAGTGATCGATAACGATAGCCAGTGCATCTATCAATTATTCCGCCTCAGCACTCTCTCCCATTGGACTCTCCCAGAGCGGTGGGTGGGGGGGGTGGGGGTGGGGGTGGAGAGACTGGAAAAATCCCCCATTGCACACCTTTTTCTCTCTCTCTGTTGTAATCATGTTACATCTGTAGACTGGATGGCAAACTCACTCTCAAAACACCCTTTGGGGGTTGGGTTATACAATCAGCCTGGATCTGTGTAAACATGTATTCACCAACGCATTGTTCCAGACACACTCGGGAGCCAAGAGGAAGACAATAGAGACAACAAAAATGATTCGATCCTGCCAAACCACACATGCGTAAAATACGACGCAATGAAATATTTCGCAAGAGCATCAATCTCATTTATCCCAAATGTAAAGTGGGAATATCAAAATTGTGTCGTTTGTAAAAATTCGATTTTGGGGGTGAGATTATTCTCTCTTCTGTTTTGTTCTCTACCAAAATACAGGCAGACTATGGATAGGGAGAGAATAGCTCAATCAACTTCATTAGAGGCTAGGCCTACATTCACATCAAGGGAGGTCAACCTCTCTGCTGTCCCCATACCTTTTCCTATTTCTGGATGGAGGAATATTTAATATGGCTATACTACTCATGAAAAGCTAATATAAGTAAAATGAGTATTTTATGAATCTATTACCTAGCAGTCATCCACATGCATGCATCCTTCATATACTCGGAAAAATGTCTGCCTGCCTCTAAACAGTTGGGACATAATCCCAATGCCATCACTGTACCTAAGCATCGACCAACCCAGCCTGTTCCACACACCACTAGCATTTCTATCCACCTCCAAGTGTATTTGCTACAGAAATGCTCACCCCCACCGACAAAAAACATTTTCATTTGGGATCACCGCTGTCCATGGTGCTGAAATCTTAGGCCTTTATGAACCGTACGGTTGGCCTGTTTGAGGTAATGAATTGTGGCTTTGCTGTAGCCCTTTCCTGCAGTCAAGTGACCTAGTGAACCAATGGGTGGAATTGTATTAATATTTGTCATAATTTCATAATTAATAAACTGTTTACGCTGAAAATCTGGTGTTTCTATGTCTAACGGTTTTGTTTGATTTCCATCATTAGTTAAGTATTTAAAGTGTAATATTGGGATGCAAACTCAAAATTGAATACATTTCAACTATATATCTGACATGGTACAGGTGTCTTCCTTTTTTAAGCAGATAACCATGTGTGGGGTGTATAGAGAGCTTGTAGTAATAAAAGACTGTACAACAATGTATGGTTGAGGTAGGCTATGTTCATCTCCCAGATGAGTCAAATTCTTTATTTTGACATGTTCATATAGCCTGCGTCTAGCATACTGTATGTCCTTCACCCACCATCAACATGTCAAGATCAATAATATCACACAATGTCACAATCAGATCAGTCTCACCATCCTGTGTGGTCTATGTTAAGACACATAGTTCAGAGTCCCGAGAATAAGGTCCATATTCTCAATATAGAAAACACTTTTCTGGGAGATTCTTCTCAAGAATGCACCTTTTCCAGTACCAAAAGACACTCAGCAATATATTAATCAAAAGCTGTGATGCAAGAATGTTGTTTATGTTCTAACCCGGAAATCCGGTTAGCGGTTTTGATTGAATAGAGCCTTTAGGCGTGATTGATTTAGAATAATCGAAAGCAGGCTTTTTCATGAAGAGACGGGTTGATACAGGCCTGCGAAATGATCGATGCGAACTTTAATAATTGATAGGCATGGGGAACAGAAGGGGAGAGAATCATGCAGCTGCGGTTTCACAGACGCATTTTGTTAAGCACAGCAATGTGTGCTGTAAATAGGTCTACTGGGATTCACACACGCGCGCACGCATGCACACACTGAAATCATGTGGCTGTTGTGGACAATGGGGGGCATTTTCTCCGGGGCACAAATGAAAAGCTATTCACATTCTTCAAATCCATTCCAAATGTTTGTCAATGCAGCCAGATGACGAATTCTGATTTGTTTTTCTGCGTTTGAGGAGGCGAATTGAGTATAGTGATGGAGAACGTGCACTCACAGACACGGCTCCCCATTTTTCCAGTATAGCCTATGTGCCTGCATGTGTGTATGTGATCGGGATACTGAGTGCGTCTGCGCCATACATTGTTAAGGCCGATCTGGCGAGCTCTGAATCTGTATCGATTTCCATTCCCGGGTCTCTCCCTTCCATCGCTGGAGCTACGCCATGCAGGCATAGGCCTACTCCCGCTAACACTTCCCCCCTCCGCTCATGTGCAACACCATTTTCCCCATTAACAGCTCACCCTTCATAACGTACAACGGAATGACTATTAAACGCATGCTTTCATTGGCACTTGCATTCACACGACCAAATCCTAACTAGTATTCCACTAATCATAGGCTATGTTGACGTTTCACTAAAATGGTGAAGCAGTATTCTATGGATAAGGGAATAGCCTAAAATTAGATTAGGCCTATGCCCAGACAGACCAACTCTGAAAATTACAATGTGATCAATAAATGATAAAGTAAAGCTCTGAGACAAAAGACTGTTCCGTCCCTTACACAAGAAAATGTGGGCAGTCGCACCTGCCTGCGACCCACTCACGCTGTACAGTAGCCTTGCTGCACTCTTGCTGCATATTAAGGGGCCAATATCGTTCAAATTTTCATCCTGTATGTACATGCTCACACAGACTACACACAGTACACACACAGTCGGGCAAAGAGAGAATTCACACGGGGGCATGCAATTATAAATGCAGCACATATAGGTCTATCTAACCCGTTTGCCTCAATAGGCCTACAGTTTAGAATACCGTCTATTCTATTTTAGATGATCAATTCCTCCGCTTTTCCGTCGCCCCCTCGCCAAACCGGATCGATAGGAGAGAATGACCTTTAAATCAAATTGCTAGGAGACTGAACTGTGCGCACGAGGCTAGCATCTAAGGGTTAAATGACGTTGCGTCACCGATTTCAAATATAAAACAGTAAGAGAAGCCATTTGCTGAATTACAGAATCATTGTTGTAGACTGAAATCACAGCAACATTTCCCTGCCAGATAATATGAAAAGTATTCTGTTTGTAGGCTTATCATATGTTTTATTAGGCACATTGAATAGTCTATCCAAAATCACTTTGGCACCGTAAACTGTGACTCCAATTATCAACACGTGAATTGGCATATGGCTGAAACAAAGGCATATCGTTTTGGGTTTAATCGATTTCCCAAAATATTTTGGTGAAGTGGAATGAGTAGCTAACGAGACAACATTATACATCTAGCCAACCTTCACGTTATGCTGTTTGTAGCCTAAATGGGTATTTGTAGTGTGAAAATGTTGTGACAAGAATCAACCAAGCCAATGCGCGTGCATGTGATGATGGAATCTGAGCTCATGCAAGTCAACTGCATACTCTTCTATGGGTGCGTATACTGTCCAATACAGCACTTCCCGTGCGCCCTGCGTAGCCGGGGCCTGGTGGTAAATCTCTGCGCAGTGGTGCTGAAATGCTCTCTCTCTCCTGTTAGCAGTAGACGCTTATCTGACGCCAGACAGGACATTGGTTATTAAAGGTCCGATAATGGCTTGTTTAATGCCCGATCTAAGGCGAATAGTGCAACGTTCGAAGAACAAGGGAAAGACAATGCCCACGCAATTCTTTGAAGGAGAGAAAATGCACACATCCCCATTTATGCCTGAACGAATAGGTTAATAGTAGGGCAGCATTAGCCAATAGCCAACAAATTAGGCTGCACTGATAATTAAATGGCAACATGCAATGACAGCAGCCTCATGCATAGACCAATACGGAATTCATAGTGATTTAATGAACACAACCATGTTTGCATATTACAGGTTCGGTTGTAGACAATAGGCCTATACAAATTCTAAGGCAGTATCACGGATGATAGAAATAATATGTTTTATGAGTATGCTTTTGTAAAATTATGATTAAAACTGACTTCAGAAAAGGGTCACATTAGGCCCTTATTACCATAAAACGTGTTCGGGCACTGCATGCCAACAATCATCTGCAGACAGAATTGGCTTAATCGATTATTGTCGAAAGAGGATCACAGCAAAGAGATAAATAAGCAGTCGAGGGGCGTAATGTTGTGCATGCTTGTATCAAGATGATTTGCACAATAACACATGGTTGTGTCTACATTTTACAGTGGTATGAATAGTAAAACAAATAGAAAACACGGGAATGTTACGCCTACTTTTTTTACGCCGTACACATTTTTTTCCAACATTTAAACTTTTCATTTAACTCAGAGTTGAATAGTAGACAAGTAATTCCAAAGAGCATGCAGCTTGACTCATTGAAGACGGAAAACTGAAAGTTAGGACTAATTGTTATTAACCATAATTTCACATGAACAAATATGTGATCATATTACGGTCATATTATTGAATACATAAATCATTAAAGAGCCTGAAAAATACAAATATTTGAATGTCCAAACGGCCTAACCTGAGAGAGCCGAGCCTGCATGCGCTCAAATACACTGACTGTAACCTGGGTCGATCACCAGCCGATCGCAGAAAACCGCAGTCACACACAGACAGTACCCACAGATGCAACCCGAAACTCCAGTTGGGCAAACCCACACAAATCAACAAAGGAACAAAACGACCGTGAAATCAATTGATGAAATAATCAATGCTATATTACATGCGAAATAAACAAACTGAGTGGAGTCCAATATAAAAATTTGAATTGATGTTTGAATATCAATTCAGTGAGGCTATCGTTTTGATTATTCAGGCCAATACGGATCCGGAATCTTTAGACCCCTTTTCTACTATTGGCTACAAATGAACAATGTTGTTGCTTATAGAAGCTATATATATATATATATATATATATATACACATAATTACATAAAATGCATATATCACATTCAATAATCCAATATCAAAATTAACACACATAATATGTGTATGTGTGTACGTGTGCTTGTATGTAAATAATTCCCATGTATGGCATTAATTGCGGTTTATTACTATTCGTTCAGGATTTTCACAAGGCACAATAATTACACCACGGTGTATATCTCAATCATATAACGCAGGCAAGCTCCTTTCGCTCATTTGGTTTGGGTCCAATGCAGATAATTATGTTACCTAAACTAGCCACACGGTTGTTGCCATTTTTGATACTTTCACGCCATTAGTTCGCAGTGTTTTAGATGTTAATGATACAGGTCTTGTCTCCAATTTCATTAACGCAACTCACACCCACATATTATGTGACCTCAAGCCCAACTTTTTGTTTTACCATTCTCCACTTTTGTTCGATAGACTATTGTTATATAATTGATAAAATATTGGATTCATTTTAATTCAATTTACTCTGACTTGTTAATTCTAATAATAATAATAATTATTCGTAGTATTTATTGATACTACAATTCTGCTTTATTACATAGGCTACTATTTAGTCATATTTGCAGCCATTTGAGCTGCCTCGTTGGTTGAATAACATTTTCCATACAAGTTCTCATCTGCACTGTGTTTTTTCAGCTGACTGCAGAATTAAATCCATCAAAATTGACCTTTGAGATGATTAGCAGGCTGCTTCAGTGATAAAAATGTTCAGACCTTCCCATACATCACAAAAAATAAGAAAAATACTCAAAGAGTGACGTAAAGTAAATCAACTTAAGGTTTAACTTAATAAACAGAGGTAGGATTGGTACCCTAGGCAATATGTTTTTTTTTTGGCGTTACAGAGCAAATTAAAGTTCTGAACATGCCAGGAACAGTAGGCCTATATGAGTAGGGGAGAACAAACACCACTGTGACGTTTGAACAAGCATTTCGCTACACTCGCATTAACATCTGCTAACCAATGTGTATGTGACAAACAAAATGTAATTTGAACAAGATTCCCTTACTGATAGGCGGGTACGCAGTGTTAATGTTGGCCACACAACTCACTCAAAAACGATATGCCTGGTTTCCTGTAGTAAATCATCCATACTGCCAATGAAATAACCCTGAATGTTTGTCTTCATTTTATTTTAAAACGTAAAACATTCCTCAACATAGTCTCTGTGCCAGGGTATTGGAGTTTTCCTTTGTCTATTTGATGTTTTGGCCTGTAGGCCTATATATATCGCTTGATGGTGTATTTTTGTTAACCAACCCATCTATACACGTGTGTTGCTATAAAACAACTTAAGAATAGGATAGGCTATGCAAAACATTTGCATAAGTACGATCACACAAGAACAGACTGCCCACCTTCACAATATCAACATAATATAACTGCAATTAAATAATCGAAAACGATGAGGTGATAATCCCTATTGGAATAAACTAAATAACAGCCCATATTAATGATTTGAAAAGCATATTGCATGTCCACCTCTTACATTGACCCAATGACTTGTTACATGCCAGTTATTCATAGTAAGTAATTATGAACAACAGGTTGAGTCCATGGTTGACATAGTGACTGTTTCTCGCCCGCAGTAGCCCGGCCTCTGCGGGAGAGAGTCGCACCGCACCCAATTTCAGATCAGCCCCATTCAAGCCATCGATCCCAGGCAGACCGGTTGGCTGAACGGTGCGGTTAGTTATCGATTCCCCCACCATACCCCACCCCCTCTGCTCTCCCACTTCAAATCCGACAGAGCACACACCTCTAGCCTGGCTGCTGAGACAGATTTCACACGCTCACATATTTATTTATTTCAGAAATGTGTTTATTTATTTATGCCTACCTATTTTTTTTAATTTTTAAGTCATCTGGAAGCATGAAGTGTCTTTTACTAAAATTGGGGATTAGTAACTCAGGTATAACCTAAAAATAATAACAATGAGATCAAATGTGTTGATTATATACATCAAATAAGTTCACAATTAATTGACAACGAATCCCATAACATCAAATGATTTATAAACTGACAATGTCGTCCAAATTTGAGATACACCTGTTGTTATTTAGGATTTAGATAAGAAACTCAGACATGACAGACCACTTGATGTAAAAATATGATTATTATTATTTTGTAGTCTTAAGTATAGATCAAGCCAATCTCAGCGAAGTTAGTCAATGTATTAACATGATCCCACTCTTGCAAACATGTTGCACTAGTACTTGTATTGCTGTTTCACATGAACTGTATATCTCTAACAAGAAGAATCAGTCGGTTATTGCCTTTCTTAAATCAGGGAAACACCAACATATGACAGAGTGCATAAAATAAAGTAATGAGGTGTCACTCAATTCTAAATGTTTAATCATAAAACAAAAGTAGAGTTTATAACACTATTGCAATCTATAGATGGGCACTCCTACGTTTCCCCTGCAGTCTGTTTACTGAGAAATGCCACCATATTTCATTGTGCAACTTTCACTGACTTTTGTTGCCAATTATGATATGCTTTATCAATCAATTTAAGCATGACGTCTACAACATTTGCCAAGACACTAATTTAGTCACATTTGACATCAGTTAAACATTACTGGTAATCATCTGAATGTTTCCATCGATAATCTGAACACTTGAGCACTGTTTTCAAAGGAATTATGCAACTGTGAATGACACAGCTGTTATCACAAGTAATGAGGTACGTACATATTGTATTATATCAGGTTCTGGGCCTGCATACTTCATAATATTTATCTTAAGGTGATTAAGGAAGTGCTCACGTGGCTTCTTTTTAAGAGCAAATATTAAAGCAAACAAAAAAAACACATTTGATTGGTGAATGTTGCACACAAAGAAATGTCTGACTGATGATCTCATATATAATGGTAGCCTAATGACTGGTGAAATATGAACTATAAATAACATATTTTAAAAAAATGAAAAAGTCTAATGAAAACGTACGCTACCACTGAATTGATCCTGAACTGCAGTTAGAACCATTTTTCTTCCATCAAGTGATTTGAGCCGGGTGACTTTCAAAGTGTTATTAAAGTTGTGGGGGAATGCCTTGCAGCAGAGCAGTGTGCAAGGTAAACAAACACATTGTATCAAGTTATCAGTATATTAGCATCAACTCTGCCTCATTACATTAAGGAGTATTGAGTTGGAAGTACTTTGCATTGGGAAACCTTGGCACTGCCCTGCGGTCTGAATGGAATAAATACTGTACAAACTAGCCTTTAAAGTGCAGCCCAGTCGATACACATACTATCAATCTTTGTGCAACACAACATAAGTGAAAAACAAAAAAACATTCCTTTATAATACTGCACGTCCCATTTTACAGCACTATTCAAGGTCTGGAGAAAAGGTGCATCCGATTCTGTGGCATCTAGAATCCTGCAGGGGGAAATAATTGAGTTTTAGATAACACATTGATACATGCCAACTGGCAGTGCTTATAAGGCAGAGATAAGTGCCTCGGGTTCTTTTCTGTAAGGGCAATGGAAGCATGACTTGAAGGTGGCTTTATAGTGTGTATGATGTTGAACCGCAGCCAGTAAAAATGTTTATTGGTAGATTAATTACATCGGTAGTCTAGTGCTAGAGTAGACCATACACCCTATACACTTTAACCAGAAGTCCTGAACGGACATGTGTTTTACATTTAGGACTGTTGACATTAAATATTTAGCCATGGCTATTAGACATTATTAGCTATATTGTAGGACTAGATGATCATAGCCCTACGGGGCATTATATTCATTCTGCATGGCCAATAACCAAAACTCGTTACAAAATGTCGTTCATTCCATAGATCCAATGTGATTTCAATGTCTAAAGATTAGGCTACTTCTATCTTTTGACACGAACTTTATTTTACACCTAGTAGGTTTCTGTTTTTCTCATACAAGTAGAAAGGCAGCACAAGATTGTCAACATGGCCTTTGGATGGCTTTTGGATAACCCAGGAACTGTCAAGAGAAGTCCTTCGAATAACAGGCTTCGTAGGCAAGTGCAATTACATAGCGGTTTATGAGAACCATTGTTTCTACAACATTTTAGCAAATAAAACCTACAATTAACCAACTCGAAAGACGCTTGCTCCATGTCGCGTCACGACACGATTAGTATCTGTAGATTATTTAGCATCCGTCTCATTTCCCTGCATGTTTTGTGTCCCTGCCCCGCCTCTTCCCATTCTCCTTCTGATGCATATTTAATTGCACGAACTGATTTTCACACATTAATTATTCACAAATCTACCAACCGATATTGAACACCCAGGGCCTTTCCCGTAACCTCTGTAATGCTAGCAGTAATAACTTCCAGAGAAAGAGAAGTTAGTCTATTTTTGTTTTGTTTTTACACAACTTTATATTGACACACATTTAGACTTTACATTGTGGTTCAATACAAATGAGTCCAAGTCAGGATGCTCCCGTCTATTGTGAGATTGTTTTGAGTGACCATGACAAAAGCCGACACCCATAGGCTATATTATGGTAAACCCTATACCGACCCAAATGTATCGATTGGTAATTATGATGATTAATTGAGTAGGGTAGGCCTATACTCTGATGGCTACTCTGATTACCATCTCTAAAATGTGTTAAATGGCATTTTACAGAAATGTGAGAACTTAGGCTCGTATTCTGCACAATATGTCAATACTAATAAAGAGGAGTAGGTACATATAGCTTCAATCTTATATGAACACATTTCAGAGCACATTTTGTTTCTGCCAAAGCATGAGGCACAGTATTGTATCTTAATACAATACTGTTTGGAATTAGTTGCTTTTATAGCAACTTCCCCCTAACCGTATACACATGCCAAACGTAGGCTATAGGCGATTATCCAATACAATTCTCAAGTTTAGGACGGAAAAATATTGAATAAACAAAAAATATAATTGTATATATTTAGCCTATCTATTTATGAATTTTACTACGATGATTCCACTGCAGCCACAGCTAAGTAACGAACGGGTAGACTAATTGCCAGGGTGTTAGGCCGGAAAGAGTAGACTAACTTGAAAGCCCAAAATAAAAGCCAAATACATTTCTATTATGAGTCCAATGTGGATAGTTCTTTGTGCATGCGTTTATGTCCGTCTCTGTGCCTACTGTAGCTCTAAAAGCTGCAGTGATCGATTTTCTTCTTCTCTACGGCGCGCTTGGTTCAGTAATCAGGGCCCCCTTCCTCATCGATCGATCGCTATTGATTACTAAATCCAGCGCCTGTAGCAAGGCAGCCCAGTATGGGGCCTAATACGGCCAGGGCACAGCGCTAGTGACACCTTCTGACTGACTAAGAGACGATAAAACAACGGGGCCAAAAGTCTCCCACAGAGCTCTGTGAACAACTCGAACATAATGAGATGAAGGGGCTGGATGGAGAGAGGGATAAGAGTGGATAGCTGTGTTAATAATTATACACTACACACATCAATAGCCTGTTGAATCTAATGTCATCTGTTGCTCAAGCTAACTACAATGATGATACATCCAGACTATATGAAACTATCATCATCACCACCACAACTAAACCAGCAGCACTAACCGATGAGCTATAAATTAATGTCAATAGGGTAGGCTAAACACTGTACAAGTGTGTCAATAGTGCAGAACCAGTGTATAGTGTATGTGGGTACAGTAGGAAAGGCCTGTAGTGTTGATGTGAAACATGAATATGATGGATGTGCTGGTGTGGAGGTTAGACGGCTGTAGTAAACAGATTTGACATGCAATGGCTGATCAATGGGCTCTGGACCACTGTAATTAGACACACAGCGCCAAAGCCTTGCTCCAGCCACTTCAGCACAATCACACACACACAGGCGCACACACATCAGAGAAAGTGAAGAATAAAGGAATAAAGGAACATTGGAGTGAAAAAAGGTAGAAAAAGAGGGTAATTATGGCAACAGCAGGGGAAATAACCCACTGCCTTGAATCCTCAGGGACGAAACGCACCTCCTCCGCATCTATACCCGTCTCATCATGTTTTCACTGTTCATTTCACCTTTATACATAGTTCATACTTAGTTTACTGTACATGACATATTCTGTACATTTTTATTTAGTGCCTCTAAGTATTACTATATGTTTTCTCTTCAAATTGCTCCTCATAGAAGTCAGTACACACTCAACACTCCATTTTGTGTTGGAGGCAGTTATAAATACCACCTCAGAGCTCAATGGACAGGGCTCCAGTGGCTCTATGTTTGATGTAGCAGACGGCAGACCTGCTGGAGGGGATTCTGACCTCCATCCCTGTAGAGAACCCCCCAATTCCTACAGCAATGTGGGTCAATATCTCCCGCTCTACCACTCCCTCTCTCATACACACATGCACACACACTAAGCTCTCTTTCTCCCTTCTCTCACTCTCTGTCTCTCACTCACGCGGATGTGTGCGTGTGCACATGCACGCGCACATACACACACGTACACAAACACACACTCACACAAACGCTCACTTTTGTGTAACAGTCACTCAGTCTCCCATTGCGACCCAAACTGCATTAATATTGAATCAAACAGCAGTGTCTCCACCAGGCAGCCAGAGCAGCTCACCGCAGGCTAGCTCCGTCTGCACTCTGCAGGATGGAAGGAATATTCCCACTGGGCACCAAGTTTAATACATGGCAATATAAGGGAGCTCAATCTATTTTGCTGCCTTTGAAACCTGTTTTTATTTCTGGCTAATGGCTAATTTCCCACACCTTCCCCTAATTCTCCCTCTGCATCTCTCACCATTTTCCTCTATCTGAAATACTCATATTCATATAGTATTACAGTACTATAACTATAACACTGCATTTATGCTATGTTTATCTCTTCCCTTTTGTCTTCCCAACCCCAACTCTACCACCCCTTACAGCCTGCAAGCGCAAGGAGCAGGAGCAGCACAAAGACTGCAACATGGCGCCCAAAAAGCAGCGGCTGGTCTTCACGGACCTGCAGCGCCGCACACTCATCGCCATCTTCAAGGAGAACAAGCGCCCGTCCAAGGAGATGCAGATCACCATCTCCCAGCAGCTGGGCCTGGAGCTCAACACCGTCAGCAACTTCTTCATGAATGCCCGGCGCCGCTGCGTGGATCGCTGGCACGACGAACACGGCACCAGCCCCGGCCAGCCGGGCACCTCGGCCAACACCTTCTCCAAAGCCTGAGAGGCCCGGGGGGAGCCACGGAGTGGCATGGGGATGGGAAGGTAGTACCTCCTGTAGCCCACTCCGTTCCCAATAACCATGTTGATGCCTCATTCCTTCCATGCAACCACCTCTTGGTCAGTCGTAACTTTAACCACAACGATCTGAAAGTCTCACCACTGGACTGTTATGAAGCAAGTGAAACGTAAAGGTAACATGTAGTCAGGTCCACACAAGGACAATCATCTTTTTTTTGATTGAATTGGGTTTCTGTTGATGGTGTCAGTCCATCTACACTACAGGCACCATGATACGTTGCTATGTTTAAACGATCTCAACATCAAGCCTCAGCCAGCCTCCCTATCCAGGTAGTTGCTGCTGAATCCCTCCAAGCTCTCCCCTTTGTGTCTGCTACGAGTCTGCTGAGCCCCATTCTCTACTCACATTTCTCAACAAAGACAAAAGAACATCAATAAACCTGACAGCACACAGCCCTGTTATCTAACCCAGTCCTGTGCGCAAGACCATCCTAGAGAAAACAACACAACCCCATGAAAAAACAAAAGCTCGACCAGTCTTCTCCTCCCTCTCTCCACTCCTTCTTTGCCAAAGGTATTCCCTGATGGCCAGCCATTTCAGCGAGCCACTCGGATCATACGCCGGCAAACTAATGAATTGAAAAATGAATCGATGCAGACAGGGAGAGGGAGCAGGGCCTTGACCCTTCCTGAAGGTGAAACAGAAGACGCTTGGCAGTAAAGATACTCAGGTCTGCCCGGCTGCCCAGGTCTATATTTTTGCACAGATGTTGGAGGCCTGCAGGGAGACTGTCGTTGCTTTGGAGAAGCAGAAGCGTCTGTGTTTGTGACCATCGGGGAGGAGATATGTCTGGACATGCTCTTTGTTCAGGAGGGAGCTGCTTTTCACTGATCAATACAGAAACCAAGCGACAACACGGCCAGGCAGGCGTCCAGCCAACTGTATTACAGCTGCTGCAGAAAATAATGTAAGAAGAGCACATGGGGAACTCGATGGAGGTGGCGACACAATGGCCTCACCCGGCGGCAGTGTCCAGTCTACTC
This sequence comes from Oncorhynchus kisutch, assembly GCF_002021735.2. Classification (NCBI taxonomy): domain Eukaryota; kingdom Metazoa; phylum Chordata; class Actinopteri; order Salmoniformes; family Salmonidae; genus Oncorhynchus; species Oncorhynchus kisutch. Next base: position 35,931,541 of record NC_034186.2, on the reverse strand, counting down.
TGCACTGAAGGTGCCCTAGTGCCCCCTGCTGGTTATAGGCGAAGCTGCAGACTGCAGTCCTCTTAGGAGAAGCTTCTCAGTGTGTTCCAGGGCTGGGGAAAGAGAGGCCATGGCACAACATTTTCAGGCCCTCGCACCTCTCTGAAGGCAGATCAATAGAGAGCCATTATCTTATTGTTGTTCCTCATCCAACAAGGACTGGTGAAGTAGGAGGAGGGGATGGTTCAACCAGCCGCCTATACACTGGGAAAAAGAAGAGGCAGGTTTTTAGTAAACACTCCAAATTCGTTACCTTGATAACACTCACCAAGCAAATAGATTACCTTGTGTCACAACATACACGTCAGGTTATTGAAAATATACACTCAGAAACACATACAGTTGATATAGAGATATGTCTCAGTTTAATTTAGTGGACAGAGGGGTAATGATGGATGCAGAAACATTTGAGGTGCTACGGAGATTTAGTATTACATCATCATTTACGCAAAAATGGTGGGGAGGCTCCCTGTTTTGAAACTGAATGACACAGTTTAGATGCATCCGTCTTTTACCAAAAATAGGGATCAGCAGATTTGGAAAAGAGCCAATCTTCCACTTGATATTCCCACCCAATGGTTATTGTCTGTGGCTTGCTGCGACATACTACAGTCACAAATGCTACAAGAACTAGTGCCAATGCTAACTGCCTTAATGATAATCAGAGAATATGGCATTGCATTCACATACAGCTACAGTGTGCCCTACTCCTAGTGATGGGCAGTATGTGCCATAGCAACCCACAATAAACTTTTAAGTGAATTCGAATCTGCTTTTTTAGAAAACAAAAAAAATGTACCCGATTTTATTAAAGCATACAATACCAAACCTCAAAACTACAAAGATACCACAATATGTTACAAAGAAAATCCACTGACACATACAGGACACATTTTGAAACAGAGGAAAATCTCTCTCGCTTTCATTCTATCTTTGGTTATCTACCTCCTCTTCCCCTACCCCCTCTTTTCCCTCTCTTTCTTTCTTACACTCTATAATATTGATGCGGGTAATTAGTACCATAGACACAAAGTTTATATTTCTTGTTACTTTTGTGCTCTGTCGTGCATAAGTAAGGCACCTTGTTGATAAATCAAAAAAAGACAAATGTAAGGACTTTTTAAAAGAAAAAAAAGATGGATGCAAGGACCGAGACCAATGAAGGACATCTTTTTTTGCATTATATGTGAATATTGACGAGGAGGAGATATCTCCCAAGAGAAGGACAAACCAGGGAGATGGACGATGTATTCTTTCGTGGCGTTTCATGTCGGGCTGCGGTCCGTACATCAGCACCCCTTTAATCTGAGCCTCAAAACTGGCTGTGGAAAGGGGACGCAGCATGACCTCCATACGTCCTTTCTGGTTATGTGTGTGTATGGGGGGGGGGGGGGGGGGGGGTGAAGGTTAAAGGGGAGTTGGAACATGGATGCTATCTGAATGGTCTTAAAATGCAACTGTAGCATTTCCAACAATATAGTTAGATTAACTGTGCAGATTAGATAAGACATTGTCATGGTAAATGGTTTGATAAAATGGCTGTAAACTCACTTTGCTATAAGCAGTGAGTTTGAAGTCTCGAACGATGAGAAAAATTGATTTGTGGTACACAGTTCAGCAAGGATAGGATTCAGCTCTGTGTCCGTGGCTGAAAAAAAATGACCTTTGTTTGTAGTGAGAACCAATGTGGCTACCTCACTAAGCTGAGTGGTTTGTGAAACCGCCACGAATACCAAAGATTACTCCAGCCTGCCAGTCCCAATGCTGCCTGGGGGACACACCAAAAAGAGCCCCCCTCTGCCCCAACGCTGTTACAGACAGACACAATGACACAGTTAGACACACTGACATGCTCCATACACACACAGTGCAGTCAGGCTGCATTGTGCCACAAAGGAGGAGGTGGCTACCATGTAGATTGAGTTGAGTGCCTTTTTCCTTCAACCACGGGTGGGACTGCTCTGGACACACACACGCGCGCACACACACACACACACACACACACACTCACACATAGACATTACATTCATTATTAGATGGACAGAAAGGGGGGCCAAACAAAGGGCGTGGGGGCTGTGTCAGCATCTTCTTTCATGTTGACTTTCCATCTTGATACACTAGAATCCAAGCACTTTATCATGAAGGAAGTCTAGAAAACATTTTCTATACACTATTTATTTGAGACAAAAAATATGTTACTTCGAATTCCTTCGATGGCTTTGTTACCGCGCAGTAGTTGCTGTCGGAGTAGTTGCTGTCGGAGTAGCGCAGAGCCCTAGTTTCTGTAGCCTGGTGTTCTTCTGCTCTCTGTCCCTTTACCCCTCCCAACAGAGATATTTTTATGTAACAGAAAGGGAGGTGGTTAAGGGCTTTGACAGAAGTCAGAAGTGACCAGGTTGTAGTTGTAATAATCGCCCCACTGCATGCCACTCTCTCTCTCCACACCTGGTGCCAGAACTAATGAAGCACTGGGCACTGGAACAGTCATTGACAATTATAGACTGACACAACTTCCCTCTCCCTCCAACCCCACCCTGTCTACTCGTCTCACACATCAACTTCTCCCCCTGGCCAGAGCTAAGACTTGGTAGGCATGTGTTGACAATTAATTCTGAAATACCTCAAACCTTTCATGTAAAGTTTATGTAATTTAACTTAAAATAGTAATGCGAATGATAACAATGATTATGATACTACGATACTATGATAGTTAGTTTTGGAACTTGTAACTTGAAGCTTTATACTGTTACATTTTTGAATTTGTTTGCTCATTTTCTTGTCTGTTTCCTGCTTGTTTTGCTAGGGCATGAACTTAATGTTTTCAGAAAGACATTGTGAACGTTTCTGTGGAAGTTAAAATGGGAAAAGAACAAGGGATAGGGGAGAAGGCTATTATAAGAGGAAGGAAAGAGAGAAAGAGTGCTACAAGACATAGTTAGCTCAACTCTTTGAGAGGCGTTTTTTCAAAGACAAAAAAAAACACGGATTTGGATCGAATTCCAAAAAGTATCATTTGAATATCAACCAAAGGAAGACCTTTTTTACTCATCCTAAGCTTTCGTCTGCCATGTTGTTCTCTTTTCTCCAAAACAAGTCCACAGTTACTTTGGAAGGTTCCTGAGTGTGTTCAAGTACTCCTGATGTTATTCAAATATTAAAAAAACAGCACCTCTCACTGAAAGGGGGGTGCAACCTTTTTTTTCTGCATGGATATTGTATAACTGTATAGAAACCTACAGGAATGACCTGTGATTTTGTGGGAGAGGAGGAAGGAAAGACTGGGGGGGGGGGGGTATTTGGTAAAAGGGTGGGGTTGGGGTTTGGCGTTGGAGGGGTCTTTGTTTTTAGACTTTTTGTCACTGTTGGATTCACTGGTTGTGTGCATGTGTTGTTTCAACCCTTTCCCCCTCCCCAATGTATATAAATCCTGACAGTAGGGGGCAGTGTGCTGGGGAGATTCCACTCCTCCTCTCCAATCAATCTCATTCAATCTCATTCCTCAGCCTGGCTACTAACAAGGTCCTGTTGGTGGCTGTCCTGCTTTTCCAAGGCCGGGTTGTTTCCTTGGAGTTAATCAGAGGGACTAAGCCACAGGCCTGGGTGTAGCTGCCTATATGTACTGTATGTCTCATCCTTTTCTTTCATCTGTGTGTGTGTGTTTGTGCGTGTGCATTTGAATTTATGTGAAAAATTGTTCTTTCTTTGGGTTCTAATCTTTTTCATGCAAAATGTAAACATTTACCAACCAACCAGTACGTTGGCAACTGACCCCTCCAACCAGAGATGTTCTCATCTTCTGTCAAACAGCATATGTGCATCATTTCCCCTTGGGATGTAAAAGTTGCCAGTCGGCCTGCAGTCAGACCCCGTTACCACCCCCAGTCAGACCCGGTTAACACCCCAGTCAGACCCCGTTACCACCCCCAGTCACACTGTGCTCTCCCTCTTCTGGTACCTGTTAATCAATCAGAACCAAGTGTCTTTGTGATGGTAGAAGACAATCAGTTTCAAAACAAGGAAAAGGTCGAGAGAGGACAGGCCGGTAGGGGGGATTGGGAAATCGGGAAAAGAGGCTCTCCGGGTTGTTTACTGCTGTAGTGCCCCAACTGCCAAAATATGCCCACAACCCACTACCCCACACTCCAATACACTCCCTATCATAAATCTCATCACAAGCCACACATGTAGTAGGGTGGCAAGTAGCCTAGTGGTTTAGACTGTTGGGCCAGTAACCAAAAAGGTTACTGGTTCAAATCCTGAGCTGACTAGGTGAAAAATCTGTCAATGCGCCCTTGAACAAGGCACTTAACCATAATTGCTCCTGTATGTTGCTCTGTCTGCTAAATTACTAAAATGTAAAATCATCCCAAACATTTAGCCCTTACCTTGAGAAACTCTTACTCTGACATCCCTTGTCTATAATAGTAACCAATTTCTGATCAAGAAGGACACCCAACAACATTCCCTCTCACCTGTCGGTCTCACGTGCCTTCCCTCACTGGCACTGCATCGTGTGGGAGAAAAACTACACAATGCAGTGCAAAACAGCTATCACTACATTTCCCATCTAACCCCTCTCCTTCTGATCTAATGTTGACAAAACCAGCCGTGAGAGATAAGAGGATCTGGCTGGTGGCTTTTGCACAGAAATCTATGCAAACACCTGACCCCCCAATCTTATTCATTGCTGCTGGGTCAGAGTGTACAACCTTCTATCCCCCACCTACCCTTTCCATTTCATGACCCCTGACCCCTCCCGGTTTCCCCCAGAGTGGGTCTAGCAGCTCCAGACACTCAGGGTACTGTAGAGTGCCTGGAGAGGAGAGGCACTACAGCACTGACTCTCTAGTGGGTACCAGACTGTATTTTTACTAGATTTTAGAACGGTCCCAAACTGCCATTGACATGACATGGAGTCCATGCCCATACACGGGTAGCCTAAATCATTTTGCTATATGGTCACACATTACAATGTTGGATAGTCTCTGTTTAGGGACAAGGAAGGCCCCAGTCAATCAATGCAGACATCCAAATGGACCATAGTTTACATGAGTTACAAAAGGCAAGGGTGACTTTCAGTAAACACAAACTAACTCATACAGACACACACACATGGAATTGAAGTCTGCCATTTGAGAGCGTATGCTAAAAACCAAAGATGAAATCAGAGGTATGAAAACCTGACCACTGAACCAAGACAATGGCCAGCTCTCAAAGCTGCTCTATTGAGTCCAACACTGGCCATGTACACACACACGGCCATGTACACACACACACACACACACACACACACACACACACACACACACACACACACACACACACACACACACACACACACACACACACACACACACACACACACACACACACACACACACACCCTCTGGTCTGAGAGCCTCTTTTCCCTCCTCCCACTGCAGAAGCCAGAGAGCCTGTGGATAACTTTTTGTTTAGCTCTAGTGGAGACTTTTTAAATGGAAAAAAATCGGAGTAATAGCTAACTGTTACAGAAAATAAAAACTTAAAAGGATAATATGGGTAAATTGCGTGTTTTGAAATAAATTAACAAATAAAATAAGGATAAAACATCTTTGCTGTTTCAGTTTGGTTTGTTGCTTTTGAAAGGATGGAATCTTCTATGGGCAAACACCAAAATATATCCCAAAGCATGGTGCACACATCCTATCAGTGGAGGCCCCTCAGAGGAGGAAGGGGAGGACCATCCTCCTAGTTCATTTCAAAAAAAGAATAATAGTGAAACATTAAGAAAGTTATCCTTTTAAAAAAAACAATATAAAATACACTATATATACAAAAGTATGTGGATACCCCTTCAAATTAGTGGATTTGGCTATTTCATGCTGACAGGTGTATAAAATCGTGAACACAGCCATGCAATCTCCATAGACAAACATTGACAGTAGAATGACCTTACTGAAGAGCTCAGTGACTTTCAACATGGCACTGTCGTAGGATGCCACCTTTCCAAGAAATCAGTTATCAAATTTCTGCCCTGCTAGAGCTGCCGGTCAACTGTAAGTGCTGTTATTGTGAAGTGTAAACATCTAGGAACAACAACGGCTCAGCCGAGAAGTGGTAGGCCACACAAGCTCAAAGAACGGGACCGCCGAGTGCTGAAGTGCGTAAAAATAGTCTGTCCTCATTTGCAACACTCACTACCAAGTTCCAAACTGCCTCTGGAAGCAACATCAGCACAAGAACTGTTCGTCGGGAGCTTAATGAAATGTGTTTCCATGGCCGAGCAGCCGCACACAAGCCTAAGATCACTATGTGCAATACGAAGCATTGACTGGAGTGGTGTAAAGCTCACCGCTATTGGACTCTGGAGCAGCAGAAGTGCATTCTCTGGAGTGATGAATCACGCTTCACAATCTGGCAGTCCGACAGATGAATCTTGGTTTGGCGGATGCCAGGAGAATTCTACCGGCCCCAATGCATAGTGCCAACTGTAAGGTTTGGTGGAGGAGGAATCTGGGGTGGTTTTTCATGCTTCGGGCTAGGCCCCTTAGTTCCAGTGAAGGGAAATAGTAATGCTACATTATACAATGACATTCTGTGCTTCCAACTTTGTGGTAACAGTTTGGGGAAGGCCAGTTCCTGTCTCAGCATGACAATGCCCCTGTGCACAAAGCGAGGTCCATACAGAAATGGTTTGTCCAGATTAGTGTGGAAGAAATTGACCGGCCTGAACAGAGCCCTGATCTCAACCCCATCAAACATCTTTTGGATGAATTGGAGCGCCGACTGCAAGCCAGGCCTAATCCCCCAACATCAGGGTCCGACCTCACTAATGCTCTTGTGGCTGAATGGAAGCATGTCCCTGCAGCAATGTTCCAACATCTAGTGGAAGCCTTCCCATAAGAGTGGAAGCTGTTATAGCAGCAAAGGGGGGACCAACTCCGTATTATTGACCAGGATTTTGGAATGAGATGTTCGATGAGGTGTCCACATACTTTTGTTCATGTAGTATATATTCACGTCACCAAATAATTGATTAAAACACACTGTTTTGTAATGAAGGTCTACAGTAGCCTCAGCAGCACTCTGTATGATAGCACCATGGTGTAGCCGAAGGAGAGCTAGCTTCCATCGTCTTGGTACATTGACTTCAATACAAAACCTAGGAGGCTCATGGTTCTCACCCCCTTACAAAGACTTAGACAGTAATTATGACAACTTCCGGAGTACGTCCTCCAACAAATCAGAGCTCTTGCAGCATGAACTGACATGTTGTCCACCCAATCAAAGGATCAGAGAATGAATCTACTACTGAAAGCATAAGCTACAGCTAGCTAGCACTGCAATGCATAAAATGTGGTGAGTAGTTGACTCAATGAGAGAGAAAGACAATAGTTGAACAGTTTTGAACAAATTAATTTCTTCCAAAGATATGGAGAAGCAAGAGAGCGAGAGAGAGAGAGAGAGAGAGAGAGAGCTCTACGCAGCCACACTCCACAGTCCTGTGTCTGGTCAGGAGAATAATCTAAGGAACACAAACCAAAATATAACATAAATTAAATATCATGTCATACATTCATATCAAAATCATCACATTCAATCTGCAGCCTTAGACAACAATCAACAGTGATTGCTAAACTCCACAGAACTCTGTTGACGTCCATTCCATACATTCTAACCACAAGGGTGGCAGAGAACACTGATGCTAAGGTGACGGTAACAGTCATGGTCTGGTAGTCCAGAGCAGAGTTCTAGAAAACCCCCAGGGGCACGAAGAAGAGGACCAGGGAGGTGTAGAGGGCAGAGAACACTGATGCTAAGGTGACGGTAACGGCCATGGTCTGGTAGTCCAGAGCAGAGTTCTAGAAAACCCCCAGGGGCACGAAGAAGAGGACCAGGGAGGTGTAGAGGGCAGAGAACAGGGTGGCAGTCAGCAGCCAGGGGTTGGACAGCTCCTGTCACTGGCCAACCTTATGGAGCTCAGACTGCTCTCATCTCCTGTAGCAGGGAGGAGATCAACAACAGTATGGTAAGGGTCAGGAGTGTTTCCATGGCCACATGGAGTAAAATAAACTCTGGGCTCCTAGGGCCCTAACCTAGGGGGAGGCCTTTCTCTTTTCTCTTACCTGCTCAAAAAAGCCCAGGCATTCTACTGGCATGTCGGTGTAGAAGACGTTGTACAGGATGATGAACCAATTCTCATACAGAGACTGGAAGAAAACAGCTCCAGAAAAAGGCAAACACATTGGGGTCTGTTAAAAAAGGTTGCAGTTCCATTTATGATGCAAAACCAATGTGACCAGTTGGACCATCTAACCTGGACACTGAAGCCATTGAAGAAGCTGAACCAGATGTGTACCAGAGCAAAGCCTCTACCTGCATTACCTCTACAACCTGTACCCCAGCGCATTGACTCAGTACCGGTACCCTCTGTATATATGCTCGTTATTGTTAAAAAAAAGTTTTATTTGGTCAATATTTTCTAAACTCTTTCTTGAACTGCACTGTTAGTTAAGGGCTTATAAGTATGCATTTAACGGTTGTATTCGGCGCAGGTGACAAATAAAGTTTGATTTTAATTGTACAGGAAGTAGTGCAGGAAGACAGCGATGCTGCGGTACGACCAGCTTCTGTGGACCAATAGGAGTCTCTATAGGAAGCTGAACTGGGGCAGGGCATAGTCAGCATTCTGCCCTGCCTGACCCCCGTCTACACCAGCCAAACCTACCCCTATATGAGCCGGTAGAGGAAGGAGAAGGGGGAGAGAAAACATGTTAAATACAACCTGCCTTTGAACAGACATAATTTCACTGCCAACCTCTCTGTCCATCACACTCACCGTTGATCAGGTTCAAATTGTTGGCATCATCGCCTATCGCCATAGTGATGGAGGTGGTGTGTTTCCCAATGAGCATGACCACATCAGCCTTCTGGCCCGGAGTGACACGACAACACAGCACTGACTGGCACAGCCCTGCCAGGGACATGAACCTGGCACAAACTCTGCCTGAACACTATCAACATGACACTGCCTTTTGTGTGATGCTTTCTTGAGAAGAAACAACAAGAGAAGGCAGCCTTCAGATAAAGAGAATGTTTACTCGACTTTACTACTAAACGATACGGATCATCACTAAGCTATAAGATATTCAGTCTTGTAGTCTTAAGACAAGCTCTATTAGTCCTTATCCATATGTTTACCAGTTCAGGGCCTTTGAGGACCAATGCTGATTTCTCTCCAGCCATCTTTCTGTCCACACACCATAGTTATGTCTCTTTGCCCTTGGAGAAAGTCCTCTCTGGATCAGGAGAAGACTGCCCGCGGCAGGAAACACACTAATAGATACAGTATATTGGTAAAGTATAGTGTGTGTGTGTGTGTGTGTGTGCGTGTGCATATGACCTCCGTTCCTCCCCTTCTAATAGTCTGGTATCAGGTTCCAGAAGTCTGCAGGAGGATCATATGTTCACCGCTGTCTCTTCAGAGAGAAAGAGAGAGACAGTGACAGAGAGACAGACAGAGGGATTGATGACTGAGAAGAACAGAACATTGAGAGTTTTCTCCACTCAGTATGGTGTGGTGCCTACCTTTCTTGTCCCCGGTCAGCACCCAGACTTGGAGTCCAGCCTGTCTGAGCAAGGAGATGGTCTCAGGGACCCCGTCCTGCAGCCAGTCCTCTGTAGCCGTCACCCCCAGCAGCTGCACAACAGGAACCAGGATATACAGAGAGTTTATCACTCTGATAGTGGATCACATTACATTTATGTAAAGCTTTCATGAGTTTCCTTGACTGGCATCATCCGTTGGAGCATAGTGATTCTCATCAAATCCCATCGTATGAACATACTGTAACGCAGTGCCCTGATTATGAGGATTCCTTTACATCTCTCTCCATGTCGTCAGACAGCTGATCCAGCATGTCCTCATGGTTACGGGTTGTCAAGGCAGTATGTTCAGTATGTTCAGTATGTGTTCAGCATGTTCAGCATGTTCAGCATGTTCAGCATATTCAGTATGTTCAGCATGTTCAGCATGTTCAGTATGTTCAGTATGTTCAGCATGTTCAGCATGTTCAGCATGTTCATGGTTCTCAGACAGGACAGGGCAACAGCTAGAAGAGGGCAGGAATATACCTGACGAGATGTTGCATGAGATCTGTTTGTTCTGCTTACTCTATGTAGTGTGTGTGTGTGCGCGTGTCTGTGTGTGTGTGTGTGTGCACGTTTGTGTCTTACATCTAAAGCTTTCTCAGTGGTCTCCAGATATGGACAGTCTTTTTGTAGTCTCTCCAAGATCACTATGTCAGCACCTTTACAGTATAACTTCAGCCCTCCCTCTGGCTCCCGCACTGCACACACAACAACATACATCAGAGGATAGAGCAGATCTACACATGTCAGGAGAATACATCAAGACCAGAAACTGGGGGATAGAGAGATAAAGGGAGAGAAAGGGAAAGGTGCCAGGATATGGGAGATGTGGGGCAGATGCATCCAGTCTCACTCAGGTAGTCACTAGATAGCCATGCTAGAAAGGACAAAAGAGGCAATTCTGTCAGATCTTTTGAGAAAGTACATAATTTGTGTATATTTGTTAGGGGTAAGCTCAGGGTTATATATTCCTCCTTCTAGCATGGTCAAATGGTAACGTCAGTCTCACCCAGTACAGACATGTCTGGTGAAGTCGAGCAGGGTGAGGGAGCTGGTAGTGGGGTTTGAGGCCCAGCTCACTGACTGTCAGAGAGTCCCTGGTCCTGGAGAGGAAGACCCAGCCCAGCTCCCTGCCTGCCCACACCAGGGCCTCTTCGTCTGGGGACGCAGCCTGGTACACCGGGGCCTCTTCGTCTGGGGACGCAGCCTGGTACACCGGGGCCTCTTCGTCTGGGGACGCAGCCTGGTACACCGGGGCCTCTTCGTCTGGGGACGCAGCCTGGTACACCGGGGCCTCTTCGTCTGGGGACGCAGCCTGGTACACCGGGGCCTCTTCGTCTGGGGACGCAGCCTGGTACACCGGGGCCTCTTCGTCTGGGGACGCAGCCTGGTACACCGGGGCCTCTTCGTCTGGGGACGCAGCCTGGTACACCGGGGCCTCTTCGTCTGGGGACGCAGCCTGGTACACCGGGGCCTCTTCGTCTGGGGACGCAGCCTGGTACACCGGGGCCTCTTCGTCTGGGGACGCAGCCTGGTACACCGGGGCCTCTTCGTCTGGGGATGCAGCCTGGTACACCGGGGACCCTGGAACAAACACCATAAACAGAACTGTCTTTCTGTATCAGGATGACGTGCAGTTTCCTACTTCTTGAAAGGGTTTAGTACAATTTTGTTTGACTGTATGGAAAATGATTTACCTAGTTAAACTAACTACACAATTCTTACTTGTTTGCCTTCACATTTCTTCCATTCTGGCAGAGTGCCAGTGCAGTGAGGAAGTGTTTGCTCTGTGTGCACTGCTGCCCCCTCAACCTGTCCTCCACCGCTGGTCCTCCAGATACAGACCCCCTCAGGAGAATAGGTTCCAGCTCAGGTCTAATGTCTGGGGGAGCCAGAGGTGGGGCAGAGACCTTTATTTAAGTTAAGTAAGTAAGTTAAGAACAAAATCTTATTTACAACGATGGCCTAACCTGGTCAAACCCTAACCCGGATGACGCTGGGCCAATTGTGCACCACCCTATGGGACTCCCAATCACAGCCAGTTGTGATACGGCCTGGAATGGAACCAGGGACTGTAGTGACACCTCTTGCACTGAGATGCAGTGCCATAGACTGCTGCGCCACTCGGGAGCCCTTCCCTTCCTGACGGATTTGACTATGTGCAAATAATACTGGACTGAACCGCATAACGTTTATAGTATGTGTTTCTCGACAATGATATGGAACATCTGAACCTGGATCATTCCCTGTGATTCCTCTGCACTGATTGACGCATCTCCTGAAAAAATGCAAGAAAGAGAAATGAAGACATTTGCAGATAGAGTGGGGATAGAGGGCTGTCTATTCTAATACCAGACAAAGAGTAGTAGTAGACAGTGGGCAGATGGGGAGTGTGATTCCAGCCACATTTCAGATCACACCTTGACTCTAGAGGGCTGGACCATCATTAAATATTTAGCACTTATAGGCGTGTCTATTTGAATATTTAAGGGTGCCCTGATTTGTCATATAGTGCCCAGAACTTCCAGTCAGCCTGTAGCTCAAACTGAGTCTGACACTCACATATGTAGGTCTGGGTCATTGGTCAGATGCAAACAAAAATGAGTTCAGTCACTGTCTTTCCAAACCAGGGACCAAACTGAGAACCCTCTGCACAATAACACAAGGTACTTCAGACCCTAGTAGTGGTGAAACCAAATCTAACACATACAGACAGAGGCAGACTGCTCCCAGGTCATAGGTCATCCGTACTAGATAGTGCTAGATGTGTGACAGACAGAGGCAGACTGCTCCCAGGTCATACAGTGCCTTGCGAAAGTATTCGGCCCCCTTGAACTTTGCGACCTTTTGCCACATTTCAGGCTTCAAACATAAAGATATAAAACTGGATTTTTTTGTGAAGAATCAACAACAAGTGGGACACAATCATGAAGTGGAACGACATTTATTGGATATTTCAAACTTTTTTAACAAATCAAAAACTGAAAAATTGGGCGTGCAAAATTATTCAGCCCCCTTAAGTTAATACTTTGTAGCGCCACCTTTTGCTGCGATTACTTTATGTTTGAAGCCTGAAATGTGGCAAAAGGTCGCAAAGTTCAAGGGGGCCGAATACTTTCGCAAGGCACTGTACATGCAGTTAAACACACACTGTTACACAAAAACACTTGTAATACATGAATAAAACACATGTTAAAGTTGAATAATTCATCATAATAACATGAGTCAAGACAAGAGACGCATATAACTCAGAAGATAAAACCATCTATCTCCATAACTCTCACACTGCTTTACTTCATCATCCTCTCCAGGTCTCTATCACTCACCACAATGATGACCTCTTTCAGGTCCTATCACTCACCACAATGATGACCTCTTTCAGGTCCTATCACTCACCACAATGATGACCTCGTTCAGGTCCTATCACTCACCACAATGATGACCTCGTTCAGGTCCTATCACTCACCACAATGATGACCTCGTTCAGGTCCTATCACTCACCACAATGATGACCTCGTTCAGGTCCTATCACTCACCACAATGATGACCTCGTTCAGGTCCTATCACTCAACACAATGATGACCTCGTTCAGGTCCTATCAGGGGCGGCAGCGTAGCCTAGTGGTTAGAGCGTTGGACTAGTAACCGGAAGGTTGCGAGTTCAAACCCCCGAGCTGACAAGGTACAAATCTGTCGTTCTGCCCCTGAACAGGCAGTTAACCCACTGTTCCCAGGCCATCATTGAAAATAAGAATGTGTTCTTAACTGACTTGCCTGGTTAAATAAAGGTTAAATAAAATAAAAATAAACTCAACACAATGATGACCTCGTTCAGGTCCTATCACTCAACACAATGATGACCTCGTTCAGGTCCTATCACTCAACACAATGATGACCTCGTTCAGGTCCTATCACTCAACACAATGATGACCTCGTTCAGGTCCTATCACTCACCACAATGCGACCTCGTTCAGGTCCTATCACTCACCACAATGACGACCTCGTTCAGGTCCTATCACTCACCACAATGACGACCTCGTTCAGGTCCTATCACTCAACACCTTCTCAATCTGAGTCATCTTGACTCTGTGCCGACCAATATTACACAGGATCTTACTGTCTGAGCCTGAGGGGCTGTAAAGCCTATTTGAAACTGGACACTGTGGTGGGATTAACCACAAGATTACCTTTAAAACGGTATAAGATACATGTATGTTTGAGGAATTTTAATTCTGAGATTTCTGTTGTTTTGAATTTGGAGCCCTGCACTTTCATTGGCTGTTGTCATATCATCCCTTTAACGGGATTGCAGCCCTAAGACGTTTTAACCCAACTTATCTAGTGTTACATGTAAATATGATTTAATGCATGTGATTCTATGCAAGGACTAATGTCTATTGACAATTGATGAATATTGATAAGAAGAATGAAAAATCTTTCTTGATAGGGATTTCGTGAATAATCTGATAAACTTTTCTTAGCATTGAAGTGTAATTGTTTTATAACATTTTTCCACGTGCCTCTCCATTAAAAGGGGGTATTACACTGAGATAAAATGTCTGAATAATTATTTAGCTATAATAATAAGAAACATTGCGTATACGTATAGGGTATCTATCAGACAAGGTAGAAGACCACTCGATGAGTCATCACCCTCTGAAAGGTATGTCTCATTTCAACTTTAAATGTTCTATTTCATAGTCCTTATAATTGATCTGTTAGGGGAGAAAAAGAGGATCCATTTTAAAGTATTGGAGCAGGGCCTATGCATGTGTGCTGAGTACCGGTGTATATGAACATGCCATAGGCTGTGTCTGCATTGCAAAGGACTGTTCCGCTCAGCAGGATGTGTTCACCGTCCAGAGGGTGGTGCTCTCCCCTCTAGTGGAGCTCTCCTCGGATGGTGTGCGGACTTTTGGGCCCCTCATACAACACAATGCCTGAGAGACGGAGAGAGAGGGGGAGAGATAGGGGCGGGGAGCGAATAAGAGAGGGAAGGAGGGAGAGAGTGAAAGGGAGGGAGAGAGAGGGGCAGGAAGAAAATGATGCAGGGGTAGAGTGAAAGAAAGGGCTGTTTACATTTCTAACCTGACACTGACATATAGCTATTAGGAGCTCACCATATTTTGAATACACTTTGCATTTGAACCATTTGAACCAGGGTCTGCTCTGTTGGATCAGTGGTCATCTCTGTGTGGGTGGAGGCCAGGGTCTGCTCTGTTGGGTCAGTGGTCATCTCTGTGTGGGTGGCGGCCAGGGTCTGCTCTGTTGGGTCAGTGGTCATCTCTGTGTGGGTGGCGGCCAGGGTCTGCTCTGTTGGGTCAGTGGTCATCTCTGTGTGGGTGGAGGCCAGGGTCTGCTCTGTTGGGTCAGTGGTCATCTCTGTGTGGGTGGAGGCCAGGGTCTGCTCTGTTGGGTCAGTGGTCATCTCTGTGTGGGTGGCGGCCAGGGTCTGCTCTGTTGGATCAGTGGTCATCTCTGTGTGGGTGGCGGCCAGGGTCTGCTCTGTTGGGTCAGTGGTCATCTCTGTGTGGGTGGCGGCCAGGGTCTGCTCTGTTGGGTCAGTGGTCATCTCTGTGTGGGTGGTGGCCAGGATCTGCTCTGTTGGGTCAGTGGTCATCTCTGTGTGGGTGGAGGCCAGGGTCTGCTCTGTTGGGTCAGTGGTCATCTCTGTGTGGGTGGCGGCCAGGGTCTGCTCTGTTGGGTCAGTGGTCATCTCTGTGTGGGTGGCGGCCAGGGTCTGCTCTGTTGGGTCAGTGGTCATCTCTGTGTGGGTGCAGGCCAGGGTCTGCTCTGTTGGATCAGTGGTCATCTCATTGTGGGTGGCGGCCAGGGTCTGCTCTGTTGGGTCAGTGGTCATCTCTGTGTGGGTGGAGGCCAGGGTCTGCTCTGTTGGGTCAGTGGTCATCTCTGTGTGGGTGGAGGCCAGGGTCTGCTCTGTTGGGTCAGTGGTCATCTCTGTGTGGGTGGCGGCCAGGGCTGCTCTGTTGGGTCCGTGGTCATCTCTGTGTGGGTGGCGGCCAGGGTCTGCTCTGTTGGGTCAGTGGTCATCTCTGTGTGGGTGGCGGCCAAGGTCTGCTCTGTTGGGTCAGTGGTCATCTCTGTGTGGGTGGCGGCCAGGGTCTGCTCTGTTGGGTCAGTGGTCATCTCTGTGTGGGTGGCGGCCAGGGTCTGCTCTGTTGGGTCAGTGGTCATCTCTGTGTGGGTGGCGGCCAGGGTCTGCTCTGTTGGATCAGTGGTCATCTCTGTGTGGGTGGCGGCCAGGGTCTGCTCTGTTGGATCAGTGGTCATCTCTGTGTGGGTGGCGGCCAGGGTCTGCTCTGTTGGATCAGTGGTCATCTCTGTGTGGGTGGCGGCCAGGGTCTGCTCTGTTGGATCAGTGGTCATCTCTGTGTGGGTGGCGGCCAGGGTCTGCTCTTTTGGGTCAGTGGTCATCTCTGTGTGGGTGGCGGCCAGGGTCTGCTCTGTTGGATCAGTGGTCATCTCTGTGTGGGTGGCGGCCAGGGTCTGCTCTTTTGGATCAGTGGTCATCTCTGTGTGGGTGGCGGCCAGGGTCTGCTCTGTAGGGTCAGTGGTCATCTCTGTGTGGGTGGCGGCCAGGGTCTGCTCTGTTGGATCAGTGGTCATCTCTGTGTGGGTGGCGGCCAGGGTCTGCTCTGTTGGATCAGTGGTCATCTCTGTGTGGGTGGCGGCCAGGGTCTGCTCTGTTGGGTCAGTGTTCATCTCTGTGTGGGTGGCGGCCAGGGTCTGCTCTGTTGGGTCAGTGGTCATCTCTGTGTGGGTGGCGGCCAGGGTCTGCTCTGTTGGATCAGTGGTCATCTCTGTGTGGGTGGCGGCCAGGGTCTGCTCTGTTGGATCAGTGGTCATCTCTGTGTGGGTGGCGGCCAGGGTCTGCTCTTTTGGATCAGTGGTCATCTCTGTGTGGGTGGCGGCCAGGGTCTGCTCTGTTGGATCAGTGGTCATCTTTGTGTGGGTGGCGGCCAGTGTCTGCTCTTTTGGATCAGTGGTCATCTCTGTGTGGGTGGCGGCCAGGGTCTGCTCTGTAGGGTCAGTGGTCATCTCTGTGTGGGTGGCGGCCAGGGTCTGCTCTGTTGGATCAGTGGTCATCTCTGTGTGGGTGGCGGCCAGGGTCTGCTCTGTTGGATCAGTGGTCATCTCTGTGTGGGTGGCGGCCAGGGTCTGCTCTGTTGGGTCAGTGGTCATCTCTGTGTGGGTGGCGGCCAGGGTCTGCTCTGTTGGGTCAGTGGTCATCTCTGTGTGGGTGGCGGCCAGGGTCTGCTCTGTTGGATCAGTGGTCATCTCTGTGTGGGTGGCGGCCAGTGTCTGCTCTGTTGGGTCAGTGGTCATCTCTGTGTGGGTGGCGGCCAGGGTCTGCTCTGTTGGATCAGTGGTCATCTCTGTGTGGGTGGCGGCCAGGGCCTGCTCTGTTGGATCAGTGGTCATCTCTGTGTGGGTGGTCGGCCAGGGTCTGCTCTGTTGGATCAGTGGTCATCTCTGTGTGGGTGGCGGCCAGGGTCTGCTCTGTTGGATCAGTGGTCATCTCTGTGTGGGTGGTCGGCCAGGGTCTGCTCTGTTGGGTCAGTGGTCATCTCTGTGTGGGTGGCGGCCAGGGTCTGCTCTGGTGGATCAGTGGTCATCTCTGTGTGGGTGGTCGGCCAGGGTCTGCTCTGTTGGGTCAGTGGTCATCTCTGTGTGGGTGGCGGCCAGGGTCTGCTCTGGTGGATCAGTGGTTATCTCTGTGTGGGTGGCGGCCAGGGTCTGCTCTGTTGGATCAGTGGTCATCTCTGTGTGGGTGGCGGCCAGGGTCTGCTCTGTTGGATCAGTGGTCATCTTTGTGTGGGTGGCGGCCAGGGTCTGCTCTGTTGGATCAGTGGTCATCTCTGTGTGGGTGGCGGCCAGGGTCTGCTCTTTTGGATCAGTGGTCATCTCTGTGTGGGTGGCGGCCAGGGTCTGCTCTGTTGGATCAGTGGTCATCTCTGTGTGGGTGGCGGCCAGGGTCTGCTCTGTTGGGTCAGTGGTCATCTCTGTGTGGGTGGCGGCCAGGGTCTGCTCTGTTGGATCAGTGGTCATCTCTGTGTGGGTGGCGGCCAGGGCCTGCTCTGTTGGATCAGTGGTCATCTCTGTGTGGGTGGTCGGCCAGGGTCTGCTCTGTTGGATCAGTGGTCATCTCTGTGTGGGTGGCGGCCAGGGTCTGCTCTGTTGGATCAGTGGTCATCTCTGTGTGGGTGGCGGCCAGGGTCTGCTCTGTTGGATCAGTGGTCATCTCTGTGTGGGTGGTCGGCCAGGGTCTGCTCTGTTGGATCAGTGGTCATCTCTGTGTGGGTGGCGGCCAGGGTCTGCTCTGTTGGATCAGTGGTCATCTCTGTGTGGGTGGCGGCCAGGGTCTGCTCTGTTGGATCAGTGGTCATCTCTGTGTGGGTGGCGGCCAGGGTCTGTGTGGGTGGAGGCCAGGGTCTGCTCTGTTGGGTCCGTGGTCATATCATACCATCTGAAGATGGTGATGGCTAAAGCTAAAACTGGCGAGTGTAGAGAGTATAGAGATATTGTTATCCACGTCGGCACCAACGATGTTAGGATGAAACAGTCAGAAATCACCAAGCGCAACATAGCTTCTGCGTGCATATCAGCTAGAAAGATGTGTCGGCATCGAGTAATTGTCTCTGGCCCCCTCCCAGTTAGGGGGAGTGATGAGCTCTACAGCAGAGTCTCACAACTCAATCGCTGGTTGAAAACTGTTTTCTGCCCCTCCCAAAAGTTAGAATTTGTAGATAATTGGCCCTCTTTCTGGGACTCACCCACAAACAGGACCAAGCCTGACCTGCTGAGGAGTGACGGACTCCATCCTAGCTGGAGGGGTGCTCTCATCTTATCTACCAACATAGACAGGGCTCTAACTCCTCTAGCTCCACAATGAAATAGGGTGCAGGCCAGGCAGCAGGCTGTTAGCCAGCCTGCCAGCATAGTGGAGTCTGCCATTAGCACAGTCAGTGTAGTCAGCTCAGCTATCACCATTGAGACCGTGTCTGTGCCTCGACCTAGGTTGGGCAAAACTAAACATGGCGGTGTTCGCCTTAGCAATCTCACTAGGATAAAGACCACCTCCATTCCTGTCATTACTGAAAGAGATCATGATACCTCACATCTCAAAATAGGGCTACTTAATGTTAGATCCCTTACTTCAAAGGCAATTATAGTCAATGAACTAATCACTGATCATAATCTTGATGTGATTGGCCTGACTGAAACATGGCTTAAGCCTGATGAATTTACTGTTTTAAATGAGGCCTCACCTCCTGGCTACACTAGTGACCATATCCCCCGTGCATCCCGCAAAGGCGGAGGTGTTGCTAACATTTACGATAGCAAATTTCAATTTACAAAAAAAAATGACATTTTCGTCTTTTGAGCTTCTAGTCATGAAATCTATGCAGCCTACTCAATCACTTTTTATAGCTACTGTTTACAGGCCTCCTGGGCCATATACAGCGTTTCTCACTGAGTTCCCTGAATTCCTATCGGACCTTGTAGTCATAGCAGATAATATTCTAATCTTTGGTGACTTTAATATTCACATGGAAAAGTCCACAGACCCACTCCAAAAGGCTTTCGGAGCCATCATCGACTCAGTGGGTTTTGTCCAACATGTCTCTGGACCCACTCACTGTCACAGTCATACGCTGGACCTAGTTTTGTCCCATGGAATAAATGTTGTGGATCTTAATGTTTTTCCTCATAATCCTGGACTATCGGACCACCATTTTATTACGTTTGCAATTGCAACAAATAATCTGCTTAGACCCCAACCAAGGAACATCAAAAGTCGTGCTATAAATTCACAGACAACACAAAGATTCCTTGATGCCCTTCCAGACTCCCTCTGTCTACCCAAGGACGCCAGAGGACAAAAATCAGTTAACCACCTAACTGAGGATCTCAATTTAACCTTGCGCAATACCCTAGATGCAGTTGCACCCCTAAAAACTAAAAAAATGTCTCATAAGAAACTAGCTCCCTGGTACACAGAAAATACCCGAGCTCTGAAGCAAGCTTCCAGAAAATTGGAACGGAAATGGCACCACACCAAACTGGAAGTCTTCCGACTAGCTTGGAAGGACGGTACCGTGCAGTACCGTAGAGCCCTTACTGCTGCTCGATCATCCTATTTTTCTAACTTAATTGAGGAAAATAAGAACAATCCGAAATTCCTTTTTAATACTGTCGCAAAGCTAACTAAAAAGCAGCATTCCCCAAGAGAGGATGACTTTCACTTTAGCAGTGATAAATTCATGAACTTCTTTGAGGAAAAGATTATGATTATTAGAAAGCAAATTACGGACTCCTCTTTAAACCTGCGTATTCCTCCAAACCTCAGTCCTGAGTCTGCACAACTCTGCCAGGACCTAGGATCAAGAGAGACGCTCAAGTGTTTTAGTACTATATCTCTTGACACAATGATGAAAATAATCATGGCCTCTAAACCTTCAAGCTGCATACTGGACCCTATTCCAACTAAACTACTGAAAGAGCTGCTTCCTGTGCTTGGCCCTCCTATGTTGAACATAATAAACGGCTCTCTATCCACTGGATGTGTACCAAACTCACTAAAAGTGGCAGTAATAAAGCCTCTCTTGAAAAAGCCAAACCTTGACCCAGAAAATATAAAAAACTATCGGCCTATATCGAATCTTCCATTCCTCTCAAATTTTTTTAGAGAAGGCTGTTGCGCAGCAACTCACTGCCTTCCTGAAGACAAACAATGTATACGAAATGCTTCAGTCTGGTTTTAGACCCCATCATAGCACTGAGACGGCACTTGTGAAGGTGGTAAATGACATTTTAATGGCATCGGACCGAGGCTCTGCATCTGCCCTCGTGCTCCTAGACCTTAGTGCTGCTTTTGATACCATCGATCACCACATTCTTTTGGAGAGATTGGAAACCCAAATTGGTCTACACGGACATGTTCTGGCCTGGTTTAGATCTTATCTGTCGGAAAGATATCAGTTTGTCTCTGTGAATGGTTTGTCCTCTGACAAATCAACTGTAAATTTCGGTGTTCCTCAAGGTTCCGTTTTAGGACCACTATTGTTTTCACTATATATTTTACCTCTTGGGGATGTTATTCGAAAACATAATGTAAACTTTCACTGCTATGCGGATGACACACAGCTGTACATTTCAATGAAACATGGTGAAGCCCCAAAATTGCCCTCGCTAGAAGCATGTGTTTCAGACATAAGGAAGTGGATGGCTGCAAACTTTCTACTATTAAACTCGGACAAAACAGAGATGCTTGTTCTAGGTCCCAAGAAACAAAGAGATCTTCTGTTGAATCTGACAATTAATCTTAATGGTTGTACAGTCGTCTCAAATAAAACTGTGAAGGACCTCGGCGTTACTCTGGACCCTGATCTCTCTTTTGAAGAACATATCAAGACCATTTCGAGGACAGCATTTTTTCATCTACGTAACATTGCAAAAATCAGAAACTTTCTGTCCAAAAATGATGCAGAAAAATTTATCCATGCTTTTGTCACTTCTAGGTTAGACTACTGCAATGCTCTATTTTCCGGCTACCCGGATAAAGCACTAAATAAACTTCAGTTAGTGCTAAATACGGCTGCTAGAATCCTGACTAGAACCAAAAAATTTGATAATATTACTCCAGTGCTAGCCTCTCTACACTGGCTTCCTGTCAAAGCAAGGGCTGATTTCAAGGTTTTACTGCTAACCTACAAAGCATTACATGGGCTTGCTCCTACCTATCTCTCTGATTTGGTCCTGCCGTACATACCTACACGTACGCTACGGTCACAAGACGCAGGCCTCCTAATTGTCCCTAGAATTTCTAAGCAAACAGCTGGAGGCAGGGCTTTCTCCTATAGAGCTCCATTTTTATGGAACGGTCTGCCTACCCATGTCAGAGACGCAAACTCGGTCTCAACCTTTAAGTCTTTACTGAAGACTCATCTCTTCAGTGGGTCATATGATTGAGTGTAGTCTGGCCCAGGAGTGGGAAGGTGAACGGAAAGGCTCTGGAGCAACGAACCGCCCTTGCTGTCTCTGCCTGGCCTGTTCCCCTCTTTCCACTGGGATTCTCTGCCTCTAACCCTATTACAGGGGCTGAGTCACTGGCTTGCTGGGGCTCTCTCATGCCGTCCCTGGAGGGGGTGCGTCACCTGAGTGGGTTGATTCACTGTTGTGGTCATCCTGTCTGGGTTGGCGCCCCCCCCTTGGGTTGTGCCGTGGCGGAGATCTTTGTGGGCTATACTCAGCCTTGTCTCAGGATGGTAAGTTGGTGGTTGAAGATATCCCTCTAGTGGTGTGGGGGCTGTGCTTTGGCAAAGTGGGTGGGGTTATATCCTTCCTGTTTGGCCCTGTCCGGGGGTGTCCTCGGATGGGGCCACAGTGTCTCCTGACCCCTCCTGTCTCAGCCTCCAGTATTTATGCTGCAGTAGTTTATGTGTCGGGGGGCTGGGGTCAGTTTGTTATATCTGGAGTACTTCTCCTGTCCTATTAGGTGTCCTGTGTGAATCTAAGTGTGCATTCTCTAATTCTCTCCTTCTCTCTTTCTTTCTCTCTCTCGGAGGACCTGAGCCCTAGGACCATGCCCCAGGACTACCTGACATGATGACTCCTTGCTGTCCCCAGTCCACCTGGCCATGCTGCTGTTCCAGTTTCAACTGACCTGAGCCCTAGGACCATGCCCCAGGACTACCTGACATGATGACTCCTTGCTGTCCCCAGTCCACCTGGCCATGCTGCTGCTCCAGTTTCAACTTCCACCTGACTGTGCTGCTGCTCCAGTTTCAACTGTTCTGCCTTATTATTATTCGACCATGCTGGTCATTTATGAACATTTGAACATCTTGGCCATGTTCTGTTATAATCTCCACCCGGCACAGCCAGAAGAGGACTGGCCACCCCACATAGCCTGGTTCCTCTCTAGGTTTCTTCCTAGGTATTGGCCTTTCTAGGGAGTTTTTCCTAGCCACCGTGCTTCTACACCGGCATTGCTTGCTGTTTGGGGTTTTAGGCTGGGTTTCTGTACAGCACTTTGAGATATCAGCTGATGTACGAAGGGCTATATAAATAAATTTGATTTGATTTGATTTGATCTGTGTGGGTGGCGGCCAGGGTCTGCTCTGTTGGGTCAGTGGTCATCTCTGTGTGGGTGGCGGCCAGGGTCTGCTCTGTTGGATCAGTGGTCATCTCTGTGTGGGTGGCGGCCAGGGTCTGCTCTGTTGGGTCAGTGGTCATCTCTGTGTGGGTGGCGGCCAGGGTCTGCTCTGTTGGGTCAGTGGTCATATCTGTGTGGGTGGTGGCCAGGGTCTGCTCTGTTGGGTCAGTGGTCATATCTGTGTGGGTGGCGGCCAGGGTCTGCTCTGTTGGGTCAGTGGTCATCTCTGTGTGGGTGGCGGCCAGGGTCAGCTCTGTTGGATCAGTGGTCATCTCTGTGTGGGTGGTCGGCCAGGGTCTGCTCTGTTGGGTCAGTGGTCATCTCTGTGTGGGTGGCGGCCAGGGTCTGCTCTGTTGGGTCAGTGGTCATCTCTGTGTGGGTGGCGGCCAGGGTCTGCTCTGTTGGATCAGTGGTCATCTCTGTGTGGGTGGCGGCCAGGGTCTGCTCTGTTGGGTCAGTGGTCATCTCTGTGTGGGTGGCGGCCAGGGTCTGCTCTGTTGGATCAGTGGTCATCTCTGTGTGGGTGGCGGCCAGGGTCTGCTCTGTTGGATCAGTGGTCATCTCTGTGTGGGTGGCGGCCAGGGCTGGTAGCTACTTCATGTTGGTCCCTTTGCAAAAACAACACTGCAGTGACTGCATAATAGAAGAATTATAATATGGATATAATATGTGTAAGAGGAAGACACATACTACTGGGGAGCCATGCTCTCATAACAATGATATCAATCTCAGAATAAAAGCCAAGTGCATTGTTAGAACACAGATGTTCCTGGACCTTTCCATTACTGTCAGCTGTCTCCAAGTAGCACAGGCTGTGAGGCTCGGAGCTGCAGAGGAGAAGCAGATCCGCCTGTACAAGAGATATAAAGCGAGAAGCGGGAATAGAGAGGATCAAAGGCAGAGAGGGAGAAAGGGGAACAAGAGTCAGGAACAGGAGACCAGATCGCAAGAGAGACACAGGTTTTGAATTAACATTACTTTTCACAATCTGTGACTGTTTGTAAACCTGCAGGGGGTGCTGAGTAAGCTGAAGCATCAGCCTAGGCATAGAAACTCACCGGGATGATCTGGTCTTCGTGAAGCCACAACACATCTCCCACACATTCATCCTTCCACTGGGATGGGCTGAAACTGAGACTGGAGTGGAGAGAGACAGAAGGACAAAGGAACTAATATTGATTTACACAGAAGTTTGAGGGTTTTACAGTACATATGGGTGTCTCAAATTAGGTTTTTGCCCTGAGAAACAGAGCTGGCCTCTTTGTACTCACCTCTGGGAGATGAGGACATCACAGAGTTATTCATCTGAGAGTCACTGCGTCTCCTGGCCTGATGGAGAAAGGAGAAATAGACAGATATATCTCTAACTATCTATGTATCGATCTATATCTATATCTATAGATCTATATATATATTAAAAGCCAACATTTACTCCTGAGGTGCTGACCCATTGCACCCTCTACAACCACTGTGATTATTATTTGACCCTGCTGGTCATCTATGAACGTTTGAACACATTGGCCATGTTCTGTTATAATCTCCACCCGGCACAGCCAGAAGAGGACTGGCCACCCCTCAGAGCCTGGATCCTCTCTAGATTTCTTCTTAGGTTCCTGCCTTTCTAGGGAGTTTTTCCTAGCCACCTTCTACATCTGCATTGCTTGCTGTTTGGGGTTTTAGGCTGGGTTTCTGTACAGCACTTTGTGACAACGGCTGATGTAAAAAAGGGCTTTATAATAAATTTGATTGATTGATGAGATGGCAGAGATATACTGGAAACACACACACACACACTTCATTGAATCACAAATATGGATTGAACATTAATAAGACCTGCTCACACTTTAGTTTAAAACAACCAAATATATAAAAATATTACGATTCTATATCACCATACATACAGATAATTACATTCACCAATATCAAATATTGGCTAAAAACTGAGAGTTGAAACCTAGAGTTTGATCATCACCACGATGAGGAGGAAGTAGTGGTTGGCTTCGCACTGGAACTGTTTATACAGCGTGAGGGGAAGTCCTGACAACAAAACCCAGCGGACAGACACAGGAAGAAAGAAACAGAGAAACAGAGAGAAACAGAGAGAAACAGAGAGAGATAAACAGAGAGAGAAAGAAACAGAGAGAGAGAGAAACAGAGAGAGAGAGAAACAGAGAGAGAGAGAAACAGAGAGAGAGAGAGAGAGAGAAACAGAGAGAGAAACAGAGAGAGAGAGAGAGAGAGAAACAGAGAGAAACAGAGAGAGAGAGAGAGAGAAACAGAGAGAGAAACAGAGAGAGAGAGAGAGAGAGAAACAGAGAGAGAGAGAGAAAAACAGAGAGAGAAAAACAGAGAGAGAGAGAAACAGAGAGAGAGAGAGAAACAGAGAAACAGAGAGAGAGAGAAACAGAGAGAGAGAGAAACAGAGAGAGAGAGAAACAGAGAGAGAGAGAAACAGAGAGAGAGAGAAACAGAGAGAGAGAGAGAGAGAGAAACAGAGAGAGAAACAGAGAGAGAGAAACAGAGAGAGAAAGAAACAGAGAGAGAGAGAGATGTGAGAGTTTGTCAATTAGTGGGTTAGCGTGTTTGTGCCAGCAGTGTTGGATCACAACACAGTGTACTCTGTGACTCACGGTATATCGGTCCCAGTGGAAACACAGAAAGGATCTCTGCTGTCAATGTTTGTGGAAGCGGCGGCTGTTTGCTCTCACCTCCCACGTGATATGTGTTATAAACAGAGTTAAAGAAAAGCCTTATATAACTGCAAATGTGCTTTATCTATTACTAGGTCAGGTCACTTTCCATCACAGATGGAGTTAGGATGAGATCATGTATGTGTGTGTGTGTGTGTGACAGACTGTAGTGTGTTATTATGCCATCTCTCAGGGGGAATCTTGCAGGTCCCTATTCGCCCATACCGTGCCTGGAGAAGACAGAAATGACTCTAATAGCTTCTTCTAAGGAAACCGGACCCCTTAAAACACTCTGTCATTATCAAACTAGGTCAAAGGTCATATATTGGATGCTTTATTTGACATCTAAACACTTTTCTTTGTTTCATGCAAATATGGATGGACACAAAGACTGGACTGACCGGTTTCAGGGTTGGTGGTATTATCCCCTTTTGGGCACGGTGCCATAATGACCACATATGCTGTTCTGGAGGAGTGAAACATCAGGAAACAACAGACAACAAGTTATTTATAACATTGACTCGCATGGCAGCCTTCTAACTCATTACATGGCTGCCATGCTTACTACCTCACAGAACACACAGAGAGGGAAAATTTCTCAAATCATTGACTGTGACCTATTCTCAATAGAAAGACACAAAGTCCTATGTTACTAGGTGACTGAGTGTCAAATCAAATGGTCCCAAGGTTTAATATTTAAGATGCTTGATCAGCAGTAGACAAAATGCCTACCGAACATGAGTTCTTCTTTTGGTAAGCGGTTAGTAAAAGAAGTGTCGATCCAACAACTTGAGCATGAATCCTTTTAAGCCCGGACTCTCAGAGATGGTGAATTCTGGTTCGGGAAGTAGATATCCTGTTTTCATCTGTTGTCATAACCTATTCCATTCCATATTCCGTGGAATGAATGTCAACCCAGTTCACCTCAGACAGGCCTGAGTGAGGGCCTCCACCTCCGTAGCTGTAACTCTCTAATGCCTATTCTCCTTACAAAGAAAATAGATAACAGGTGTTATCTGATGTCCTTTAACTCTAACCCTAAACACTAACCCTCCTACACGCTTTGGCATAACAGCACAAACTCGAATAAGCTCCCACCTTAAATAAATAAACTAACAAATCCATAGCTCAATGTTAAATTGTTTGCATGTCTCACACACAAACACCTGTGTAGGTGATTGTGAACAACTCTCACCTGTAAACAGCGTCTCTGGAGCATCCCTCCGTAGCATGTGCGTCCCATGTGCGTCACATAAGACCCGTGACCAAGTGACTGTGGCGCGCACCAACAACCTCAGCAGAGTCAGACCACGGCTGAACATTAACGTGGTGGTAACTGTCCATCCACCCTCCACAGCATTTCATAACATTCACCTGCGTGGGAGTGTTCCCTCTCTTCTCCCTCGCTACCTTTCTCTCGGTCTCTGCCCCTCTCCATCTCCCAGGTAGCTTCACTATCAACATGTTCCATCTGTACCTGCCAGAAAGAGAGGGAGGAAAGGAGGGCAGGGACAAAGCGTGAGGACCGAGACGGGAGAAAAACAGGCAAATATAAAGGGGGAAAGGTTATCAGTGCTTAGTTTGAGAACAGAAACACCAGTGGTCCCTCATTTTCCAGCTCCTTTTCCCAGTCCATTCAACACTAGACCATTGAGATATACTCATCCGCACGGAAGATCTCACTGACGTCTTTGACTGAATCTCAATTGTCTAAGGAGAACGGGAGAGGTCAAGAGGAAACAAGGAAATGATTTTGAGATTCATCCTTTGTCACAATGCTAATAAGGTTAACATTGGACTAAAGGTCTGATGAGAGTATCTATGAGCAGGAAGGCCTGTGTGGAGAAACTGAAACACTATGTCTTTGTTCTGGAAATACCTGGCCAAACTCACAGTTCTGATTCTCTTTCACCATGGGTTTTATATTATTTCCCCTCACAATACAGAGGTCTCCTTTTCTTCCCCACATCACCCCCCTCTCTGCCTCTTCCCTCATCTCCCCCTCTTTCTCCCATTCGCTCTATTTCTTCCTCCCTCTCTCTCATTCTCTCTCTCTGAGGGAGGACAAACAGTGGGACTGTGGATGTGTCTCTCAGCTCCAGGTAATCAGCCTGTCATAAGGAAGGCCTCTGAGCTGCAGGAGGACTGAGATGAGGACGAAGGGCCACAATGAGCTCCCTCCCAGTGGTGGCCACTAAGTCTTCATCCTTAAACGGAAGGTCCTCGCTACAAAAAGACCACCATTTATTGACACCGGTCATTTATTGACACCAGTCACACAATTACATTGTTTATGGCATAACATTGTCCACTTGTTAGTACAATTTTAGATTTTCTGTTAAATCACTATGATAAATCACTAATCACTATGCATGTGATAATCAATGATGTTTGTGAAAGAAATATGTTACAATAAGAAGCCCATTACATTCAATGGTCTAAATTCTCTTTCCATTCCTCAAGTGCATCTCAACCACATTCAGAGGACTGATGCTGACCAATAAAACCAAGGTGGCCACAACAGTGGAAACTACTAAGTGGCCTGGAATCACGATGGAACCACAGCAACTGCCAGGATTGTATATCAAAACAGTAGATCAATTAGGTCAAAAGGCAAATGATCACCATTATTGTTCAAAAGGCAACATGCAATGAAATATAAACTTATATAAAAGCCACAAAGATATATAGATAAATAGCTCAAAGCATGTTTTAGGTTATAAAGGCATGTGTAATAAGATGCATGTATTTAGATGGATCTGTATGTAATAATACAAACTAATCCATTGTTCAGTCAGCACACCTTCTTGTGCTTTTCTCTGTTGCATTGCCATCTGGTGGTTATAAATATCCACTGCAGCTTGATAATCCACTAAACAGTTTATTAACTGTTTCTAAACTATACTAAGTTGTCATCATGTGTCATCACATAAATATCTTACATCCAGTTCAATTGCATGTAGTGTATCTAACATAGTGTTAAATGTGCTTATGTGTTTTACTCGTACCCTCCGTTGAATTATCCTCAAAAGGGCCACAGTCTAATCCTTGAACGCGAGTGTCCGTGTGTTCATGTAGCACATGGAGATGTGTGAAACTTACTCCTCGGCCTTAAATGTCCTGCTTGTGTCACCTCAATAGCTGTCTTTTGCGGTGACGCGATGGGCTAAGACACTCGAAGGAGGGCTGTCACGTGTGCTAGCAAGAAGGGGGTCCTGAGTTCGTGCCAGCTATGGGCCTGAAACGGGAGGAAGTGGTACTCGCTAAGCAAGCAGCATGGCGCCCTTTTCATTCACATCTGTGTATTTTCATCAAGTACAATCAGTCCAATCTATTTTTAAATGTCGGCTTGCAGCAGAGTGGTTTTCTTAGATGTGTTGTGGCATGGGGGTCTCAAACCTCCACACACAATAAGACCAGTCAGCCAGGCTTTTTCCACTACAGTTTAACTGCTGGCTATTATACCTGCTAAACCTCATATCCCTCAGCAAGCATTCACACTTCAATGTGAATCCATCACACCATTAGAAATAGTTCAAA
The DNA here is from genome assembly GCF_002021735.2 of Oncorhynchus kisutch. Classification (NCBI taxonomy): domain Eukaryota; kingdom Metazoa; phylum Chordata; class Actinopteri; order Salmoniformes; family Salmonidae; genus Oncorhynchus; species Oncorhynchus kisutch. The sequence continues at coordinate 35,902,460 of NC_034186.2, read as the reverse complement.
AGGTGGAGGCCTACTTACCATACAACAGTTTGGATGGTTGCTAATTGATGTCCACACCAAAGCAACAGAGAGATGGATGGACAGATATACCGCAGTATCTTTGGTACATTTTACAGAGCGATGTCACTGTGGGGTCAAACTGTGGCCAATTAGCACACAACAGACAGTTGACACACAGGCCTTCTGAGAGAGGACTGGAGGCCATTTTGACCAAGCTCCATCCCGCCTGGTTACTGTAGATCAAACCCATACTCAATCACTAAGGCATCTTCCACATGAGATCAGAGCCAGAGTAACACCATGACACAAAATTAGGTACTTGTACACTTGCACAAACTGTGGGGTCAAAACCTTGTCAAACTAGAATCTCTGTAGCTCATTACATATTACTGGATCTGTACAGTACCATCACTTGTCTATGCCTGGTCCATCTTTCCCATGAATGACTGGATCAGTGTGAGAAAACTGTGCTTTTCTGATGGAGGGGGTCGACAGCCAGGCTCTGACCAACCTCTGCTCTCAGTCACCCAGTCACACTGCATCTGAAGTAGAAGGTTACACCCAGAGAGCTAAATGAGGCAGTGAAACTTCCTGTGAAAAGTGGTTAGCAGCGTCGCTGACAGGATAGGACTAGGAATCATGCAAAGACCATTTCAGATTGGCCTTTCAACCAAGATGGTGAATATAAAAACATGCCCTGGTTTAAAATAGAACCACATCTTGTCATTCACACGTACTCTATTGTCAACATGCACACACTTCTGACAACTACAAACAGCTAGCACAAGAAACAAGGCTCTTTCAAAAGTATTTCAGATACATGGCTAAAGAGTAGGGAGTAAGATAAGGAGTCATAACCTGGCTAACAATACCTGACGTTTACTGGTATACACCACAATGAGTCACTTTGTGGAAGTACTGTATTTGAGACTGTATGTGGGCACAGCATCATGTGTACGTTAGCTGTGATGGAGTTGGCAGGGTGAAAGGGTGAGCTGGACAGGGTTCTGCTACTTGCCTAGAGGGTCACTTTGTTGATATATGGTTGGCCTATGGAGACCGAGGAGGGGAATTCCATGCCAGCATAAAGGCAGGAAGTGGTTTTGCCACACAATGAACTGAAACCTGGGCTGCATCTCAATAGTTTAAAGTGACTTTCTCCCCTCATATCCTCCCTTCCATCTGCACTAATGTGAAAGAACTGGACAGGTGACAGCAAATACCTGAAAGGCAGTCCACCACATTGTTTTCAGCCACCATATGTTATCAGTTCAGTGCAGGTAAATGAAGAGGAAACCACTTCAGACAATGGTGATGCCACCTGGTACCTGTAATATAATGAATCCTGAAATCACTACCATGCACAAGTCTGAGCACCACAACAAGCCCTGCCACTGTCTACAAAATCTCTAAATGTATCCCTACTCCCACTGACAGTTGCTTTTTCACTTCTACAGTAAATGGCATAAAAGGCATACTTGTGGTAAGTGAAACTAGACATTTATTCAGGTGAATGTCTGTGGTTTAACCCTTTCAGTTCTAGGAAATAGAGACTTTGAGTCACCGCGACCACAGAATCGGTCAGGTGGTTGAGCTTCGGCAGTTTGGAACTAAGGAAGACCTATGGATGAGTCACAAGAGAGCGCAAGCAACATGTTCACCACAACTGCACCCTCTTCTCACAGGACAGTCCCCCACTTACTGCCTGGACAATCCTCCACTCACCACATGCCCATTGGCCCATCCATAGATACATGATAAAGTACACAAACACTGGCCCATTTCTGTGGAGAGGAGGCTTGTAAGGTAGGCTACGGCTACGTTGACAATACATAGGGCAGGTCATTTAGATCCTTTCTGGATTGACTTTTTACAACGGTGATCTGGATTTCCCCTTTCAGAACTCCTGAAGAAACTAGGCACAACCATTGATAATGACCATTGTTTCTGTCAACCACACAGACGAGCGCGCTTGCACCGAAATAAACACACAACATGCACAAAAGTTTCACAGCTCAGAGCGAAATATGCGCCTTGTCTCATTATCAGTTCAGCACTTCACATCGTGACAGCGACAAAAAGGTAGGCCTGCTAAAGCTTGTAGCCAAACTATATTTCAAACCTCAACTCCTCTTATACTTCCTAAAAACTCACTAAACAGAATTTATGTCATGGCAAAATGTATAGAATGCAGAAAACACAGGACAAAAGCCCAAAATGCCGTTCAGATTTTTTTTGTAAAAGTTAAATATCTAAATGGTCACTTGCTTACCAAAACTGCATTTAAACATAACCTAGAGCACTGTGTAGTTAATGGTTTTAGTCTTTTCGCATCAGCATCAGAGTATTTTGTTGAAATTCCAGCCTTGGCTACTTTTGTATAAATATTTTGTATAAAGTCTAATATACTTGTTATAACATTTTCTGCAGCCTTTGAATTAGGCTTAGCTTGCAGACCCACTATGCAACACATCACAAGTAATAAATCAGGTGTGAATAATGTCTTCAAAAGCAATTGTACTATAGAGTCTTTACATCCTTTTTGTCCTCTCATAGCCTACTGAGTGACATGTCTACCCCACGGAGTAGCAAAGGGCCCCTGGAGGATATGGGCCAGCCCTCCTCCTCAGTGGAGAGCAGTGGTGGGGAGGAGGAGATGTGGGACCCTGGCCTCCTCTTCCCAGAGGTCCGGCCGTCCCTTCTGGACCACAGACAACTGAGGCTCCGGACCTGCCAGAGCCATCTGTACCCCAGCACGCGCCGCAAAAGAGAGATGACCCCTGCCGATAAGAAGGACGCCAACTACTGGGATAAGCGCCACAAGAACAACGAGTCGGCCAAGCGCTCGCAGGAGAAGAGGAGGGTGAATGACCTGATGCTGGAGGGCCAGCTGCTGGCCCTGAGTGAGGAGAATGCCCGGCTGAGGGCTGAGTTGATCACCCTGCAGTACCACATGGGCCTGGGGAAAGAGGCAGGCCCAGCCACCCTGCGTTCCCATGGCACGGTTCCACTGCACAGCCTGCTTCCCTGTCTGAGTCACTCATCAGTGCCTACCAATCTGTTGATGCCCTGGGGCTCCCTCTGCCTCCCCCATCCAGCCCTGTACCCCAGCCTGCCTCTCTACCTGCCACACTGGAGGAGTATGAGCGGCAGAACCAGGCCCTGGACATACACAGAAGCTTCAGGGGCAGGTTCAACAAATTGACTCAGCTCAGAAGGTACCTCAGTCCAGACAGCTGCTAGCTAACGGAGTGGCTTAGAACAAATCAACCCCAGATTATACATAGGCCTAATCTAATGTATTCAATGTCAGATAATGTCAAATAATACATGGACACTGTATCTATTGAGTGGTTGCTAATCAATTGCAAATCATAGTTTCAAATATTGTTATAAATACCATATGTGTATTAATTACATTTTGAGAGTGAACTGGGAGTTTATTCAAATAATCTCAGACTGTTACATGACGAATATGACATCGGTATTTTTGGTGAATTTGTGGTGATTTTCTATTTAGTTGAATAGGATATAAAAGCTAATATGTGGAAATTATACCTCTTTGCATATCTTAAAAATGAGCAGGTCGGTTTTTATATTTTATATTTAGGACAGCAAATAAGTAGTCTATATTCTGTGGAACACAAGATGGGGCTCCATAGAATGTCCTCTTCTTATTCTGCTGTATATCTAATACAAGTGTTCTTTTTCAAATGACACATCAATACAACTGGTTTAACCACTTTAACAAGGACAGTGAAGATTCAATTATTCAGGGGTAAAAATAGACTGACTGCATTTTCCCCCCAATTAAATGTGACATTTTTAACACCAATGGAATAAAAAATAAAAAAATTCAAAGAGCAGAAAATATTTTTCACATTCTCATATAAACAAGTAGGGTAGTAATGAAAACAGTCAAAGATACATTTTCAATCCCTTTTAATTCAATGGCTCGCTCTGTTCTGTACACAAACACAATTGCTGTATTAGCCTAATGGCAAGAATTAGAAAAACTAACACGACAATCAACCTTCTAAAACACACTCTGCAACTATGGATTTAAAATGTTGAGACCGCTAAAAAACGGAGATGAGCAATATTGGTATGAATTTGACTGTTCAAAAAGCAGTTTTTCTACAGTGTGAAGCTTCGATTAAGGCATCGCTGAAACTAGGTGCTCTTTTTGGTTGGTTGGTGGGTGGTAATCCCCACGCCGTGAATCCCCTTATTGCCAACTATTGCACATTAGTTAGATATACAGTACCATTCAAAAGTTTGAACACGCCTACTCATTCAATGGTTTTTCTTTATTTTTACTATTTTCTACATTGTAGAATAATAGTGAAGACATCAAAACTATGAAACAACACATATGGAATCATGTAGTAACTAAAACATTTAGAAACAATTTGTTAAAGGCCTAGTGCTTTTCTTACTACTGATTAGAACATTGGTGGCCAACCTTTTGCCTTGATGACAGCTTTGCACACTCTTGGCATTCTCTCAACCATCTTCACATGGAATGCTTTTCCAACAGGCTTGAAGGAGTTCTCACATATGCTGAGCACTTGTTGGCTGCTTTTCCTTCCCTCTGCGGTCCAACTCATCCCAAACCATCTCAATTGGGTTGAGGTCGGGTGATTGTGGAGGCCAGGTCATCTGATGCAGCACTCCATCACTCTCCTTCTTGGTCAAATAGCCCTTACACAGCCTGGAGGTGTGTTGGGTCATTGTCCTGTTGAAAAACAAAATGATAGTCCCACAAAGCGCAAACCAGATGGGATGGCGTATTGCTGCAGAATGTTGTGGTAGCCATGCTGGTTAAGTGTGCCTTGAATTCTAAATAAATCACAGACAGTGTCACCAGCAAAGCACCCCCACACCATCACACCTCTTCCTCCATGCTTCACCTTGGGAACCCCACATGCAGATATCATCTATTCTCTTACTCTGCGTCTCACAAAGACACTTTGGTTGGAACCCATAATCTCAAATCTGGACTCATCAGACCGAAGGACAGATTTCCACTGGTCTAATGTCCATAACTCGTGTTTCTTGGCCTAAGCAAGTCTCTTCTTATTATTGGTGTCCTTTAGTAGTGGTTTCTTTGCAGGAATTCGACCATGAAGGCCTGATTCACAGTCTCCTCTGAACAGTTGATGTTTAAATGTCTGTTTCTTGAACTCTGTGAAGCATTTATTTGGGCTGCAATTTCTGAGGCTGGTAACTCTAATGAACTTATCCTCTGCAGCAGAGGTTACTCTGGGTCATCCTTTCCTGTGGTGGTCCTAATGAGAGCCAGTTTCATCATAGTGCCTGATGGTTTTTGTGGCTACACTTGAAGAAACGTTCAAAATTCTAATTTTTCCAGATTGACTCACCTTCATGTCTTAAAGTAATGATGGACTGTCGTTTCTCTTTACTTATTTGAGCTGTTCTTGCCATAATATGGACTTGGTATTTAACCAAATAAGGCTATCTTCTGTACACCACCCCTAACTTGTCACAACACAACTGATTAGCTCAAACACATTAAGAAGGAAATAAATTCCACAAATTAACTTTTAACAAGGCACACCTGTTAATTGAAATTGATTCCAGGTGACTAAATCATGGATCTGGTTGAGAGAATGCTAAGAGTGTGCAAAGCTGTCATTAAGGCTTTGAATTACTTTGAAGAACCTCAAATATAAAATATATTTTGATTTGTTTAACACTTTTTTGGTTACTACATGATTCCATATGTGTTATTTCATAGTTCTGATGTCTTCACTATTATTCTACAATGTAGAAAATAGTTAAAAAATAAAGAAAAACCCTTGAATGAGTAGATTTGTCCAAACGTTTGACTGGTAGGCTAGTTCAATGCATTTTTATCGAAAATTGGGCATTTTACCAATTCAAATACTGATATGCCTTCGAATGGCTGGCTTGTTGCTGGCTGGCTGCAACCTGGTCTCAGAGCATTTCGTATTTTTCTGTAGGTAAATTCCAGACACTCCATTTAGTATATGTTGCGTTTCATATGGTATGTATTAATTTGTGGATGTCAATCACCGACTATTACAATTCATATTATATGTTACGAATATGCAAAACATACAATATGTTACGAATTTGCAAAACTTATGGGTATGTTACGAATTCTAGCTAGGTGGCCAAGTGGCTAACGTTAGCTAGCTGGCCAACGCTAGCTAGGCTAGGGGTAAGGGTTAAGTTTAGGAGTTGGGTTAAAGGGTTAAGGTTAGGGGAAGGTTTAAAGTCAGGTAACCTTTCCTCTAACCTTAACCCTTTTCCTAAACCACGTTTAACACCTTGAAGTATGGTGATTCACAGTATACCCTTCAGTAGCATTAACTGCACATCTAAGATGACACCACCGATGTTCTAAACAGTAGTAAGAAAAGCACTAGGCTTATGATTCATTCACATTTTCACACTTTTGCACATAGACCTCTCAACATTGTAAACTGTGCACCTACAGGTGTTCCAGTACAGACTTGCCAAGATAATAGCAAGTGATTCTAGAACACCAAATTCCTACAGTAGCCTACTCATTGTCAAATAACAAAATACAATACTTCTATACGAGTTATTTATACCAGCCATATGTGAACTCTATTTCATGTGGGTGAGGAGAGCTCACAAGAGGAGAGTGTCATTGCCACGCTGCTGTGGGGTGTGAAACCAATGGTGCTGAATGGTGACAGCATGGACACATCTGTTAACACCAGACTCATTTGAGCACATGTCATTTTTGACTGAGGCCCTTCACACTCATGTGAGAACATCACTCATTCAATATGAGATATGGTTTCCCTATCATCACCTCCTGCCTGCTGCTATGGCAGTAAATAGCTGAATGTATAACTATAAATACAATTAAAACCAAACTAAAGCCATTTAGTGCACAGTAACTACAAAACGAGTATAGCAACAGTTATAGTAAGAAAACGACTACTAGTAATAGTAAGAAAAGAGATGACATTGGAGACCTAACTGGGTAACTAATGAACCCTTGAAGCATGGTCATCACTCAACGGAAAGACAATTCAGAGTTGACCAGATGTCTCCATAGGTCCCGTAATGGTTGATTTCCACTGGCCACATTCTACGGGCTGGTTTCCCAGAACCTAGATTAAACATATTGCTGCACTAAAAAGCATGCCAATTGGATATTCTTTATTGAAAGTGCTTTTTAGTACAGGACTAGGCTTGGCCTGAATCAGGAAAACGCACTATTCTTCATGAGTAAACCCTTACTAGGCATCCAGCAGAAGGCACTGCAGTATAGCACTGTACTGCACAACACGTTATAATCTATGGCAATCCATGAAATAATGTCTACCTGCAGACTGCAGTTACTACAAGGAGCGCCCAGCATGAAACGCCTATTAGCATTGCCTCACTACATGCCACGCCCACTGTCGTTGAGGCTGCTTGTAAGAGTAGGCCTGCCTGTGACCCGCGGATAGAGCCTTCTCAAAAAACTTGAGAACTTGAGAACTTCAAAAGACTTGTTTCCATGATAAGCCACTAGATGGAGTACTGTACAACATGACATGGAATCTCAGTCATGACATGCTTAGTCAATAAAGTATTGTTTGTCAAAATCTTCCAAATCATACAGGTCAACCCTCCTAAAAAATGTATGTCAAATTGCAAGAAGTAATTATGAATTAGTTGTTAACAAACTAGAAAGATCATGACAGTTGTGAACAAATGTAGCCTAACTGTTGACGCTGGATAATTAAAACGTTCGCTGACACAGTAGGACTATGTTATTTCACCATTGCACTGGAATTTCCCAATCTTAGCAGGATTGTACTTGACCTCAGGTTTACAACATAATCCTTTATAATAAAGCTATACAAAGTTTTCACAGGATCCCACTTCCAGTGTTTACCCCAGTAGACAAAGAAATGTCACCCCTAGTATGACAAAGGACAAACATTTTATTAAAAGTTGTGTAAAACTGGTCATATGAGGTAAACTGCCTTATCACAACCAAGAATACAGAGTAATAGGTAAGGGGCTAGAAAGAGAGAAAAGGGAAGGACCTGGTAAGCCAGGTACCAGATCTAATGGCTGACACTTCCAGCCTCCCTCTGCTCAAACACATCTCCCAGACGATGAAAATAAGTAAGCCACGACCACCACATTGAGGGTGACTGAGGAGGATACAGACACACAGAACAGAATGGATGGGCTAGGCTAGGTGGAATGGGGGGTAGACAGACAGACTTAATATGCTAAGAAAGAGAAAAAAAAGGTTGAGTGTGAGGTCACACATTGTGGTGGTCTGTGACGAAGCCACTTTACCGTAGGTGAACTTCAGGTGAGATACAGGGGAAGGATGAGTATACAGTTCTGTAAGTTACTGTCTGCTGCTCACAGAGACACAATGGGCGGGCGGTGGAACATTGACTGATGTCATTGTCACATTGCGTCAGTGTTGTACTTACTGGAATATAATTGCCAGCAGCAGAAGGTAAGGTCCTGTGTTCATTTCATAACATTTACACTCACCTCTGTGGTGGACAGACAATGTCTAAATTAATGTTCCCTATACATATGACATATCGAGCTACAGAGAGTAAGGTAAATGGGTCAAATATGTTCTTTTTCTTACCCATGAACTGGCAGTCAACAGCTTGACTTACCGCTGTCACTCTCAACTTGGAGCAGTAATCAGAGAATAATACTTTCAACACCGAAACATTTGTCTTAACTTACAGTATTCTGGTTTTCAGATGTTTTGGAGGTGTTATAATAGGAAGTCTATTTTGGACGTGGTATCTCAGATCTCAGTATATTTTAAATGAGGTGACTTCCCTATTAAAAAAAAAGATAACACATTTGATCAAACTTTGATACGGGCTATGATCTAGTTCTTGAAACAGATGAACAACTTTCTTTAACTTATTTAGAATACCTTTGTGCAACATACAAAAAGCACTACAATCATGCTACTTTGGGCATTTTTGTTGCTGAAGTGACATCTATGAGGAATGTGAAACGTTCGTCAGCCTGTGTAGGACCTGTAAGACCTTTCCAAATGTACATAGTACAAGTGATTATAGCAAATGACAAAATGTTTTTAAGTGACCAATTATTGTTCTAAATAAAAGAGGGGGAAAAGGTATCGTTGAAAAAAAGAGAGATATCAGCAGATAATATTATCTTCAAGTAAACATTTATTTTGGTATTTTATTTCCTGTTGAAAACAGTACAAACTTTGCAGATGTACAAAGGTTTAGTTAGTCTGGCTCTACATGTAGATGGTAGAACCAGAGAATTAATAAAAATTGAGCTTTTTGCTGTTCTTCTGTCGACGAGAAAATAAAAAAGTGTCAATTAAAATTGTGAGTAAAGTACTTTTACAAAAAAAGTGTTTATAAAACAGTACTTTTCCTATAGACTCTAGACACATACAATGCAAGAAAGTTGCTACAGTACATCCCTAACTAATTTGATATCTTATATTTCAAGGAATGTATGTGTTAACTGAAAAGGCATGCTTGTGGTAAAGGCAATATTCTCTGGAGAATTTAAGAGGTACTGGACATCCATGTTTTGTTATTGCCGCCATGACAGATCGCTGAAAACATTAACAGTAAAAGTCAGGAGGTTAACCAATGGTTTCCTATTAGGTACCAGGGAGAGAGACTCAAGTACTTCACAAAGCAAGGAAGGAAACAACAACAGACCAACTGGTGCTGTGACTTATGCTGTAAAAAAACAGATAGGTGTCAAAAGAAGAAGTTTAAAAGTTCCTTACTAAAAAGCAGTGTCTATAATTAGCGTGTCAATAAGCAGCAGGTGCAGTAACTCACGCAGTGAGGGACTCGTCTCTGGAGAGGACTGTTCAGGAAGCTGAGTAACACTCTGCTGCAGTCCTCTGTTGTCCTACTCCCTACACAGCAGCAGTGCTCTCCACTTGCTAGGCCTCAGCCCTTGACCCCTGACAAATGTCCTCCAACTCACCGTTGGGGCAAGTTTTAGGCCACTCTGCCATCACGACACAGCTCTGCTAAACCTCCAGCAACTCTAGCAACCAGCAACTCTAGAACCTGGCTATAAACATGCAGCACCCCATGAAATACTTTAGCAATATCAATGAGGTTTAAAATGGTTTGGGTATGATTGTACACTCCATAAGCACATTGTTTGCTTCTAGTTATGAATTGATGAAGAAGAGGCATAAATCATTATGGTTTGCAATTTTTCTAGCTTGTTGCACAACAATGTAAAGAGAAGGCACAACAGCATGGGAAACCTTGAGCAGTTTGCCCACAAGCCTTGGACAGAGGTCCATCTACAGTATATTTAGTGCAGGGGATTGGGCAGACTCGGTGCATTTTCAATCTCAAGGTGCATGTACTCTCCACCACAAGGCAGAGCTTTACTCTCCGTCTCTCACCTCAGTCTTTGGGTACATTTTGATGCCCTTCGCTCTGACTGCCACTTCAAAGAGTAAGTATAGCAGCAAAGCACAACAGAGTTGGTCTACTGTAAACTTGAAGAAATCATATTTTTAATCACAAAGTTGTTTTTCCTGGGGTTCTCGTACTTGCAACATGCTCCTTCTCAATAGTGTTAGTAATCATAACATTGCATTTTTGCTTCAGGCTATGCCAAGATGTACACAATGAATCTAATAGAAGGATAGGACAGACAGACTTCTCACAAAGTATTAATAAAAAAGAGAACTTGCAGGACACGATAAGTCGAGGTAACATTATAAGAAGCTATGATAGCTATGATATGTGGCAAAAAGGAAAACACGAAGCAGACTCAACTCTTTAAAAACCTGCTTTATGTAAAATATTGTGTGCTATAGCTTGGAACATGAAAACGTGACTCTGAATGACAATATAAGGCTGTTTGTTTATTTCCAATATTACAACGATTATTCTCATGAAATGTAGTGCGCTTCATGTTTTAATTTGCTTACCATGATACTTCTGAATATCATGACACTGGCAAACCCTCTGACCCATAGAAATGAACAATTCATTGTTATTTTGACCTTTGGGGAATTTTGTAAAAACACACAGATGTAGTTTTTTGCTTTAAAATACAGACCAAATATCAAAAGTGCACAGAGAGAGCCATGTTGTCATCAAACACAGGATATCTTACACATCTAGATAATGATACCTGTGTGATAGCATCTGTAATCATTCTCATTTCATTAGTTATCTTCAGATGATGTACCTGCCAGTATAATTACACCAGTTTAGGATGGACACACTGTATTATGCACAATTGTGATTGTGATCAGACTTTGATAAAACATATGAGTAAGTAGTCTCACCCAAGTGCACAGTCATTTATGGGATGTTTAAAGCATTGGAAATCCTCCCTGGTCTTTGTGGTTGAATCTGTGTTTGAAATGCACTGCTCGATTGAGGGACCTTAACGATAATTGTATGTGTGGGGTACAGAGATGAGGTAGACATTAAAAAAATCATGTTAAACACTATTATTGCACACAGTGAGTCCATTCAACTTATTTTGTGACTTGTTAAGCAAATTTTTACTCCTGAACTTATTTTGGTTTGCCGTAACAAAAGAGTTGAATAGTTATTGACTCAAGACTTTTCAGCTTTTCATTATCAATTCAATTGTAACAACTTCTAAAAACATGATTCCTCTTTGACATTATGGGGTATTGTGTGTAGGCCAGTGACAGTTTTAAATTCATTTAGAAAAAGTCAAGGTGTGTGTCTACTTTCTGAAGGCAGTGTATGTGTGTGTGTTGGAGTGTCCGTGTAGTATGTGTGAGTAACATCCAGTGAGTGTGCATACAGCCAGCGCAAGAGAGTTAGTGCAAAAAGAAGGGGATCAATGCAAATAGTCCAGGTTGCCATTTGATTAACTGTTCAGCAGTCGTAAGGCTTGCAGGTAGAAGCTGTTCAGGATCCCTTTGGTCCCAGACTTGGAGTCTTTGATGATTTTAGGGCCCTGACACTAACTTGTATAGAGGTCCTGGATGGCAGGAAGCTTGGCCCCAGTGATGTACTGGGCCGTACACACTACCTTCTGTAGTGCCTTGCGGTCAGATGCCAAGCAGTTATCATACCAAGCGGTGATGCAGCCAGTCAAGATGCTCTCAATGGTGCAGCTGTAGAACTTGAGGATCTGAGAGGCCAATGCTAAATCTTTTCAGCCTCCTGAGGGGACTCTGTCAGTGTGTTTGGACCATGATAGGTCCTCAGTGCTGTGGACACAGAGGAACTCTCGACCCGATCCACTACAGCCCTGTCGATGTGAATGTGGGCGTGCTCCCCATCTGTTTCCTGTAGTCTACGATCAGCTCCTTTGTCTTGTTGACATTGAGGGAGAGGTTGTTGTACTGGCACCACCATGTCAGATCTCTGACTTCCTCCCTGTAGGTTGTCTCATTGCCGTCGGTGATCAGGACTATCACCGGTGTGTTGTCGGCAAACTTAATGAAGGTGTTGGAGTGGTGGGTGAATAGGGAGTACAGGAAGGGACTAAACATGCACCCCTGAAGGGCCCCCGTGTTGAGAGTTAGCGTGGTGGATGTGTTGTTGCCTACCCTCACTACCTGTGGACCCCGTCAGAATATCCATGATAGCGTTGCAGAGGAAGGTGTTTAATCCCAGCGTCCTCAAATCAAATTAAATGTCATTTGTCACGTGCGCCGAATACAACTGCTGTAGACTTTACCGGGTCCTTAGATTAGTCCTGAGCTTGGAGGGCACGATGGTGTTGAACGCTGAGCTGCAGTGAATGAATAGCATTCTCACATACTGTAGGTGTTCCTTTTGTCCAGGTGGGAAAGGGCAGTGAGGAGTGCAACCGAGATTGCGTCATCTGTGGATCTGTAGAGCAAATCTCTAGTGGATTTTTGTCTATGTCACACATGCACTTATCTCAATAGCAACACACCACTACAGGACCTCAGCTTGTCCCTGCATACCCTGTCTATAACTACTTCAGCCTATAGAGCAACATTCATCTGGTCTCCTTCGGAGGATTCTAGTAGTTATTATGTTGCTCTGGTGGTTATGCTGCTGGCATCACGGGGCTGTCAGCTGGTACAGAATGGTCTCAGCGCTCTCTGCTGTAGGGAAACATGGTGGCCAAACAACATCAATCAGCAGCCAACATTGAAATCCAAACCAATCAATCAAACTATTGAGCTGCATAACACTGCCATTCAGACAGATCAGAGTTCACATTGGGACATGGTGCGCTCATTAATAAGCATGTAATGGTTCAGGAGCAGCTTTACACTGGCTAAAAAGATGAACATGCATAACAGCTCGATAACATGTAACTGTAGGAATTCGGTTTCAGATGTTCCCAGATTGATTAAGAATATCTCGGTCTGATGTTTCTGCATATGTGTGTGAGAGAGTGCGTCTGTATATTCACTTCACACACTACACACACAGGCCGCGTAGTCTCATAGCTGTGGTTAAGCAAATCTAACATAGCCTTTTTCCTCCTGCACAGCTTCCCACCAAACCCACTCACCCACCCACTCACCCTCCCCTGCAATGAAACAGATGAGCAGGGCTCCATTGTAGTGCTTTTTCATCTGAGGGTTTCTATGTTCCTGTTTGTACGTATTGTCCTCTGGCTAGGGCACATGACGTCTCACTCCTAACTGACCCCCCTCTAATCTGCATGTAAGGGGCGAGGGACAGAAAATGAAAGGGAGGTAGAAGAGATGGAGCAAGCGGTGGGCACATTGCAGACAATCCGTAGCTGGGGGTGGACAAGTGAGTGCACCATCAAAAAAATATGACTGTGAGAGTGTGTGTGTATGTGGGAGAGAGAAAAAGAGAGAGAGAGAGAGAGAGAGCGAGAGCGAGAGCAGCATTGTGAAAACAAAACCTTGCTTGTTTCTAAAACGAGCCTGCTCTGCACCGAGCAGATTGCGTGTGTTTGTAACTCTCAATCACTTGACTTGTCCGCTCTATCAGCCAACATTATTCATGCCACGAATCAATGTCACAAATGACATGTGGCTCATATGTTAACTTTGCAAATCATTAAAAGTCCACAAAAACAGCTATTTTCTCAACTATGTGTATTCAGTGTCTAAGCTAGGAGAAGAATATGAGTTGATTAGTCAAGTTGAAAGAAGAGGCAGGTCCAGAGAAGTTCCTGTGTCAAATCTAGAAATTGTTTGTGTGAATGACATAAGAGCTGGTAGAGCCGAGACCAGCCACATAATACCGTATCATACCAACTGTCCAACATTTTAACTTGAAGGTCATGCTCCCTCATGTCCATCTTACATACTATATTAATCACCAATTCAACTTACTTGAACACTCCGGAAGTCTTTCAGACAAAGATTATTTTAGTCACACTAGAGGGGCTGGTTACACCTCAGACAACTCCTCCTCTCTGCCTTTCCACCACTGTTTGATTCAGCTTGTCTAGACGTGGAGGTGTCTGGTCTCAAAGACAGACTGAGGGCTGGGCAGTGGGCTGACAGTGGGATCGGAGTGGGCTTTGTGGCTCTATAACAGCATTTCATTCAAAGCTGTCAACGGTCAAACACAGAAATCAATAAATGTTCTGATCTGTGACCCAGGCACTTAAACATACTGTACAGCAGAAATGTGGAAATGTATAGCCTATACATACAATTTGACAAATACTTTACTAATTAACCTGCCCTTCACAGGTGACATCCTAGAAAACCAACCTGAAAGAAGTGCATGAGAAGTTACTTATCTTCCTTTTACTGCCCAACAAAGAAACAGCCATCCTACATTCTATACTGAGACCAGATGGAACCCATGTCGCTATCTCCAAACGGGAGCATCGAGGAAGTGGAGGACGGTCACATAGCCTACCTAGATGGGGAGCTGGCACCCAAGGGCCTGCGGCGCAAGAGAGAGTTTATCCCAAATGAGAAGAAGGACGCCACCTACTGGGAGAAGCGTCGCAAGAACAACGAGGCGGCCAAGCGGTCGCGGGAGAAGAGGAGGGTGAACGATTATGTGCTGGAGAGCCGCCTGGTGGCCATGAGTGAAGAGAACGCCCGGTTGAACACAGAACTGCTGGCCCTCAAACTCCACTTTGGCCTGGTGAGCCCTGCGGCCTACGCTGCCCACCAGAACAGCCTGCTACGGCTCCGCCATGCGAACACCTATAGCCCCCAGTCTCCGCCACCCAGCAGCTCAACCCAGTCCCTGGACAGGGATGTCTACTGGGGCAGGAGTCCCAGCTACAGAGACCCTTCCACCCTGCCCACTTACCACCACCGACCCTCCGTCCTGACTGGGCAACCTGCCCCTGCCCTGATCCATCCACATGCTCTACCAACCAGAAGGGGCTATCCATACATCTTAGACATGCCCAGTGTCCTCCACCCTGCAAACTCATCCTCCATTCTCCTGCCCCCGCTTCTCCCCCCTGCCCTATCGTCGTGGCCGGGGGTTCCCCTGCTGAGGCCCACCCCTAAGAGAAGGTGTTCAGATGAGGAGGGGGAACAGCAGGTCCCAGCAGCCTCCTCCAGCGGTGCATTACCACACAAGCTGAGGCTGAAGACCCCCAGAGCTTCTACTGTCCTTAGGGATGTCAGAGATAGGGCCTCCCCCCCACTCCCGCTTTATGTATCTGACTGACCACACTCCACAGGGCAGACCAACCACAGCGCTGGAACATTGACACCAAAGTTATAGCAAAGACGTTATGTACAACTTAAAACAGACATTTGTTTGATTTTTTTTATTATTGTTTTTGCTTCTCTGCCATGCTTCTTTAGTGTCCAAGTTAACGGGATAAAATCTATTATAGCATACTTTACTGTACATTCTGCTTAATTAGCCGGACTTTAAGTGTTTTATAGCACTGAGAGACTCCAGTTCACTTACAGTATGTATGTAAAACTCAATATGGGCAGCCAATATAATAATTTTATTTTAACTTTTTGGAATGGATGGAATTTATCTTTTCAAATTAATAAATTCCTCTTATTGTTCACTCTTTACTGATTAGCACACAAACAGTGTATGTGTGTGTGTGTGTGTGTGCTGCAATGTGTAGGCTACCGCGTGGGTAATGTTTATGTTATGTTGGCTACCTGGTAGAGCAAGCACTGAGGTCTTGAAGTTGAGATGAGGGGAACGACATGAAAGGAGATTAATTTCAACATAACTTGAGACATATTCTGTGTATAATATAGGTGTGAGAACTTAGTGGTTAGTTACTTGTCCCTGCTATAACCACCATAAATGCACTTAACGGAATCGGGTATCTATGGTGCAAATGACGAACAGTCACGGACCAATTTATTTGTCTCGGGCCAACTTATTTGTATTTTAAGACCATCGAAATCAACCTTATAAATCTTCTTATGTAGTTGTTTTTGTCCCAATTTATTTTCAGTCAAAAGCTCCCGTTAGCAACAGATGAGAACAAAGGTCCAATCAGTGTGGCCTAACCTCATTTAAATACAACCACTGTGTACAGAGATGGGGTAGTCATTTAAATACAACCACTGTGTACAGAGATGGGGTAGTCATTTAAAAATCATGTTCAACACTAATCTTGCAAATAGAGTGCATTTCAGTAACGGCATCTTCATCGCTCACCTTCTGTTTTTGTATTGACATGAACTCTGAGTCACTGACTGACTTGTTGAATCTTCACCTTTGTGAAATGACAAAGAAACTTCCTCTCTAGCCCGCTGAGCAACTCTTGTGGGGAAGCTTACTCCCTGGTCGAACAGGGTGACAGCTCACCGTCTCACAGAACCCAAAACCTCTTCCACACGTCTACATTTACTACGATCGTGAGCCGACACTGGCAAAAAAAACAGTCAAGCTATCCGTTCATCAGTTTCCGCGAATTCACAACACTTTACGGTATCACGTGTTTTCAGGTAGCGCAACTGAGTTGGAGGCAGAGTATGTGAGCGGAGCGGAGCTGGAGAAGAGCGAGGAGCAGAGCGTGCCCAAAATTGACTGGAGCATGGAGGAGATTCCCAAAGGCTGAAGTTTCGCCTTCTCGCTCAGCTCCAGTAGGGCCCCAGTAGGGCTCCAGTAGGGCCCCAGTAGCGCTCACTTCACGAGCTCAGGGCATGCCTCCTCCAGCATGCATTTGTAGTCTATTTATGTGCTGCTAATAGCCCCTTGCTTTAGCTACTGTCATGGAGTTCACTAAATGTTTTCATAAAGAAACGGATGAAACACACAGGTGCTGAATCAAGGTGGCTTACAAAGATGAGGACCAAGAGTAAGAGAGGGAGTGTGGTGATGTAGTGTCCACAACTAAATAATTATTGTGGAATCTGAAAAGACACTCATCCCCAAAATATGATGGTGTACTTTCTACCTGCACGTGTTAAAATAAAGGAAAGAGTTGCACTGATTAGGGTTTGGGAAACGGAGCTGGGGAGAGGCCCAGAAAATTCCAAATTGGACAAATGCTATACTCGAAGCAAGACAACTGTCCATCTGCAACAAGGTGCAAGAGATGCAATATAAGATTATGCAAAGGGTTCATAGGACTCCCATTATATCGAATTAAATGAACGCAGAATTATCTGATACTTGTAAGTGTAGCGAATAAGGCACTCATGGCCAGCTCTTTTAGACTTTCTGGAAAAATGTAAAAATGGAGCTTGTTCACATGGCATATAAGAATGAACCCATAGCTATTTATACTGGATGTCATTGGGAACAGGTCCTCACTTACCTTAGCACAGCTCAATCATATTTAAAACATGACTGTGTGGTCTGCAAATGCATTTTCCTTCATTGGATAAAATACCAGCCACCAACAATAAATCAGTGGTATTTTGTGATTTTTAAAGTGTCACCTCTGGAGAAAATGTGTATTATATTTAGGAACAAGATTTCTATCCAATATGGGTAACCTTTTTGTACACTTATCCCGCTAATCTTTCAGATACCCTAAGAAGTGTCAATATAAAAATGTGTGAATTTATGGGTCAACTGGAACCTGGTTGCTTTCTTGTAGAAAATAAATATATTGTTGTATAGTCCTCTATACTCTGTTAGGGGTATACTACACATTATAGCCAGACATTTGGCAACAGTGTTAAGGAAAATAAACAATTATGTTCATTAAATTAATGAGAAAAAATGTCATGAAACACTTAGAGCAGAGAACTGAAAGGAAATGTATAATTCATAGTTTTTGTTGGTTGTTATAAGTTACCATATTTCATTTTGGAATTGAAATAGATATCTACAATTTGATTATGATGTTGACCTGAAACAAAGAAAATTATATAACATTTATTTTTAAGATAGTGGCAAGAAAAAGTATGTGAACCCTTTGGAATTACCAGGATTTCTGCATAAATTGATCATACAATTTGATCTGATCTTCATCTAAGTCACAACAATAGACAAACAGTCTGCTTAAACTAATAACAAACAATTATACATTTTCATGTCTTTATTGAACACATTGTAAACATTCACAGTGCAGGGTGGGAAAAGTATGTGAACCCTTGGATTTAATAACTGGTTGACCCTCCTTTGCCAGCAACAACCTCAACTAAATGCTTTCTGTAGTTGCGAATCAGACCTGCACAACGGTCAGCAGGAATTGTGGACCATTCGTCATTACAAAACTTTTAGTTTAGCAATATTCTTGGGATGTCTGGTGTCAACTGCTCGAGGTCATACCACACCATCTCAAATCGGGTTGAGGTCAGGAACTGTTGGGATGAGGTTTTGATGTTTTTCTCCACACATAGTGTTGTGTGTTCCTTCCAAACAACTCAACTGTAGTTTCATCTGTCCACAGAATATTTTGCCAGTAGCGCTGTTGAACATCCGGGTGCACTTTTGCAAACTTCAGACGTGCAGCAATGTTTTTTTGGACAGCAGTGGCTTCTTCCGTGGTGTCCTCCTATGAACACCATTCTTGTTTAGTGTTGTACATATCGTAGACTCATCAACAGAGATGTTAGCATGTTCTAGAGATTTCTGTAAGTCTTTAGCTGACATAGGATTCTTCTTAACCTCGTTGAGCATTCTGCACTGTGCTCTTGCAGTCTACTTTGCAGGACAGACACTCCTATGGCGAAAAGCAACAGTGCTGATCTTTCTCCATTTATAGACAATTTGTCTTACCGTGGACTGATGACCATCAAGGCTTTTAGAGATACTTTTGTAACCCTTTCCAGCTTTATGCATGTCAACAATTCTTAATCTTGGGTCTTCTGAGATCTCTTTTGTTTGAGGCATGGTTCACATCAGGCAATGCTTCTTGTGAATAGGCAATTGATTGGACTCCAGGTTAGCTGACTCCTGACTCCAATTAGCTTTTGGAGAAGTCATTAGCCTAGGGGTTCACATACCTTTTCCAACCTACACTGTGAATGTTCAAATGATGTATTCAATATAGACAAGAAAAATAAACTAATAACACACACATTATTGTAAGCAGACTGTGTTTGTCTATTGTTGTGATTTAGATGATCAGATCAAATTGTATGACCAATTTATGCAGAAATCCAGGTAATTCCAAAGGATTTTCTTGTCACTATATATCCCCCTGAAAAATATCACTTTCAAAAAGCAAGCCGAGAACTACCCCTCCATTTTTTTTAAACAGTACTTTATTTCTTGGTCGAGATGAGGTTTGTGCATTAGACCTAATACATTATCACAGTATATTGTCTATATACCTGGCCTGTCGATACTGTTCTTCTCAGATTATATTATATTATATTTAAAAACTCGAGCTTTGATAACAAAATAGATCAGTTGGTGTAGCACTTGCGATGCATAGCTGAGCCTAAATTGAAATAATTTGCAAATAATTCGCTTTTTTATTTTACTGGACTGATGGTAAGTACCTGCGTCTGATGGTCATGGTGCTTTCAAGACAACTGGGAACTCTGAAAAAATGAGGTCAAATCATGACGTCAGTGAATTTCAACTCGGAAAGTAGGCGCTCTAAAAACATACCCGAGTTTCCGAGTTGGATTAGAGTTCAAAGCGATTTTCCCTGACGGATCTCGTTTCTTTCGAATTCCCAGTTGTGTTGAACGCACTGAAGTCAGTGATTTCCAAATTCGCAGTTCCCAGTTGTTTTGAACACGGCATTAGTCTCAGTGGAGGGAGGGAAGAGAGCAGCAGAGGGTCCGCATCTCATGATACTTCCTCCCTCCTTCAGGTGAGACTGACCAGAGAAAGGGGACACAGTCTTCCACCTGATGGCGAAAGTCGACTCGCACTGCAGGCACAAATTCATGTTGTTCCTATGACGAGAGAAAGTGTAATACTCCTCGATATTAAAATATACACAAGTTGTTAATAATAATAAAAACACAGGGCTGTCGATACACTCGGCTACTCATTCATTGCAGCTGCAGCGCGAGTAGAAGTAGAGAGAAGCGCGTGTTATGTTTTGTAAGTGTTTAACAACAACACTGTTGAACAAACGTAGATATTAACTCATTCATAAAAACAGCATCTCTTTGTTGTATTCTTTGACAGTCACTCGCTGGTAATGGTTTTAAAAGTTATGAAATCTCACAGGCTAGTATCAAACTTAGTTGTGGCCAGGGTCATGGTAGCTGTTCTATGTAGGCACGGGCAACAAAATTATACATCATATTTTTGAGTAGATATTTTCGCCTGTTTTTATGAGTAGATAAGCTGGAGTAAGCGGTTTGGATGTGGTCAAATAAATTGAGTGAAGATGATATAAATACAAATATTATATTAAGTTGATTGAAGTCAAACAGATTTATGAAAGTGTTATTTTAACTGAATGATTAATCATATGATATATTAATTTAGACCAACTTATATTGGTTCACATTTTTACTTTGGTTTTACTCGATCAGATCACCTAAGAGAAAAGGTATCAGGACACCAGGAATCCTTGAAAAGCGTTTATTTAAACATCAACGGTTTGCAAAACAGTTCTTATTTAACAGTACAAAAGCCGTTCAGAAACAGCAGCTATGATTCTCAAATTATTAGTTGACAAATTATTTCAATCAATAATTGCAATCAACATTTCAGGTCAGTACTGATTGCTGTAGGTAGGCAAAACCGTAGCATTTGGAACTAGAACACTAGCAATAATAGGATCTTTGATGGCAGAACCATCAAATTAGAAGAGATAGAATGTAACTCCACAGACTTCATAAGGACCAAAATATTCTCATAGTAACCATGGTGAACTACAAACATGGGGGCGCATGGAGGCTCAAATAGCTCGTGTTTGCACTGTGAGGTATTTCTCAAAATAAAATGTTGCCTACAGGGCGAAAATAATGAAAGAAAAAGAGATGACAACCCCAAATAATCATGTAATCTTAACACGTTTACTAGTTTCTTCCTATAACATTTCTCTATTCACAAACGCTGCCGATCGATGCCACCTATATTACTTTTGTAATATTTTTTTTAAACCATAAATGATCTAGTTTGGAGGCTTTTTTCAAAGTTCCCATAAAAGTTCCCAGTAGAAATCAGTTAAAAATAAACTACAATGCTTTGCAGGTAGATTTTAGTGATGCAGGTAGAATTGTGACATTATAAGAACCATATCATCTAGACCAAAGGTGGGCAACTCCAGTCCTCCAGGACCTGATTGACTGACCTTCATGTCTTAAAGCAGAGGTGGGCAACTCCAGTCCTCGAGGGCCTGATTGGTGTCACACTTTTTCTCCTTCCCTAGCAAACACAGCTGATTAATCAAACTGCATTCTAAACTGAAGATCATTATTAGGTGATTATTGGAGTCAGGTGTGTTAGATGTGGCTGGGGAAAAACTGTGACACCAATCATGCCCTTGGGGACTGGAATTGCCCACCCCTGGTGTAGACAGACCCTGGTAGAATTTTTAAAATACATGTAGTAAATTGATGGTACCTTGATGAAATCTCAAAATTGATTCAAATGTAAAACTGATTCAAATGTCAGTATTTCAAACATCAACCATATGGAAACAAAATTTACATGATATTTTACAATGATATCCTTAATTAAAAACACATATTTTGTATCTTTGTATACAAATCACAACACTAAATACCGTGGCAGTGAACCTTTAAATCACACTTTGAAGAATAAACGTGTCTTCCTTAACCTATAACTTATTTAGCCTAGATCATTGCAGAGGACAGATCAGGGACAGGGTTCCAGACCGCAATGTGCTGGAGCCCCGCCTCTCGGTGATCATCCCCCGGTAGGCAGAGGCTGGTCCAGGCACAGATCCTGTGCCCCAGGCGGCTTCAACAACAACAAGAGGCAGGCCTGTGGTAGAGGACACTGTTCCTGACCTACTACCAGAACAAATGAGCTAGGACGGACGTAGTCAATATAACTATTTGTTCAGCACTTTTGAAATGCGACAGAATTCAGAACATGGGCCGTTCTTACAGTATTCTTGATGTACACCAAGTCAGAACCGTAGGATAAATCAAGGGGGCATATACACAGAAAATGAAAGCTCTTACAATATTCAATGATTACATTTCTCTAAAACGGAATATAGTTTACAAGTGCACCACCAAGTCAGAACAGTACGCTAAGTTAAGAGGGGAAAAGGGACCAAATAATTAGGGTGAGGCGCATAGGCTACTAACAGCTTTCTACACAACATACACTTAGTATGACTTTCTTAGCTACATTATACATATCTCCCTGGCATATTACATCATTACAGCATGCAAGACATTTTTGTACTGACCTTGTTGTTCTGTACTCACTTGAACAGGAAGGTGGCGCGACAGTCCTTCTTGTAGGCTAATTATGTCATCAAATTTAGTCATCAAAGTCTTCTAAGGATTTATGGTGCTTTGAAGACAACTGGGAACTCTGGAAAAAAAACAAGGTTGAATTATGACATCAGTGATCTTCAGGTTGGAGCTCTAGAAAGACATCAGAGCTCCCAGTTGTCTTGAACTCACTGAAGTCTGAGATTTCCCCATTTCCAGTTCCCAATTGTTTTGAATGCGGCAGAAGTCATGCTGGATTGACAGCATGGCCAATGTATTCAACCTTTTCTGTCCCATGGTGTTATGTGAATGTTTATCCTTTTAAACTTGGTAAAGATACCCTTAAACACAGACTTGGACCACACACCCACACCCCTGAATAGCAAGCTAGTGATTGCTTTACAACGCTTGCAGTTAGCCACTGATCCCTTCCAAACCAGTCATTATTGAATTTGCGATTTCCAATGGCCCGATGAGCACCGATACCTTTATCTATAATTTCATGAAAAGGATTTGCCAGTAGATTGTCGTCTTGATTCATGAAGATGACTGCTTGTCTAGCTTGCTAGCTAAGATTTTGAAAGTTTGATGTTGACATGATTAGTCCAATCAAAGCTACGGTAGATATAACGTGATTTGACTTCATTTTATCTTTGGCCAATGACCTTTGAGAATCCTTTGATAGACATTTCTAATTTAAATCTATGGCAGCACCCAATGGCTTGAATTTTAGAGCTCACCCCGTAGATTTTGTGGTGATGTAGTGTCCCCATGAGTGACAGAACACTGAGCCAATCACGGCACAACTAGAGGACATTACCAACCCCTACTCTCCCTATTTTTGGCTGGCTGCTCCACCATCACAGAAAACACTGAGCTAGGCTGAACATCTGCATTTTGGAGCTGCCTTACTCAAGAATGCAGAAAAGAGACCATGTTAGTATGCAGCTTTATTAACTCAATGTTGTTGTATTTTAAACATTGTATGCAAACTGATATGTGACACGTATTAATACCAAAAGAACATGCAAAACTAAACTTTATTTTTTTTATATACAGCACCAGTCAAAAGTTTGGACACACCTACTCATTCCAGGGTTTTCTTTATTTGTACTTTTTTTCTACATTGTAGAATAATACTGAAGACATCAACACTATGAAAAAAAAAAGTGTTAAACAAATCAAAATATATTTTATATTTGAGATTCTTCAAAGTAGCAAACCTTTGCTTTGATGACAGCTTTGCACACTCTTGGTATTCTCTCAACCAGCTTCACGTGGAATGCTTTTCTAACAGTTTTGACGGAGTTCAACCCTAGGGGTCCCTAGGGGTCCACCACCCTGCAGCGCCCCAACCCAACATACCCCACTCAGCTTTAGGATCTTACTGAAATATTAATTTGATTGGTTTTGGGTATGTTAGGCCAAAGATAGAGTGACAGCCCACAGGACAGCAGACCCCTAGGGCCAGGACTGAGCAGCCCAGCAGCTAAGGATAGCCTAAATAGGTATCTCCCCTGACGTGGGCATGTTTTCAATAAAGGCCATATAAGGCATCCAGACCTTATGAAAATTCAAATGCTTGGTTACACAGTTTCTTCAGAGAACAGTGTCCAGTATCAACATTTCCAAGCAAACAAAAACAGGGAGAATGGAGAATATGTAGAGTGAGATAAAAGAAGATACTCTTTGCCAGAATTCAGACAGCCTTCACAAGACCATAACATATGCAAATGTATCCTCTTTTGTGTTTTACACATCCAGAAGATATTAAAATTTTTGAGTGCATGTAAATCAGTTTCACTGGCATATAGTAACGTTCTATGGATGGTCTTAAACTGCAGTCATTTATGGGCATTCTAACATGTCTGTATCCATTCATCATCATCAAATAGTTTTTACCAGGTCTTCCTCACATTTCTGTTTTACATGTTTTGTGTCATCGGGAAAAGCCTCTATCAACCCTTGATACAGTTTGCAAATCAACTTTGGAGGTTTGTCAGACTGCCTTAAAGTAGCATCTGGCTTGTTCAGTGTTTTCTGCACAGAGTGAATAAAGTGTTGTATCTGCAAAAATTCCCTTCAGCTCTGTCACAGACTGGTCTTCCCTGATCCTGCTGAGACCCCATGTCACCATCTGATCCTCCTAAGATGAAGTATGACAAAGAATTACATTGGTGTACATTTATACATTATATTATCCAAGAATAGTGGTTCAATAATTGAAATGACCATTATTCACAGATCCCAGACTGTAGCTTTAAGCTGCTGTCTTGTGGCTACTGTAGGTCTACCCATCAACTCAAGATGGAACTTTGTATCATTCACTGATATTGTTAATATACTGCAAAATTCACCTGAGCGCCATAGATTGGTCTTCCCTGGCTGTCTGACCCTGCTGGGACCCTGTCACCAACTGATCCTGCTAAGGCCTGATGAGCAGTGTTGTGTACTGACTGTGCAGTAGAGGGCTGCATTCCCACGGTCAGCATTGTTCATGCTGCGAGCTGTCAGACAGACAACTTCGGGATAAAAATATTTTTGTTTTTTCATAGATGATTTGGAAACACTCCTCTTTCTGCTTTGTATGTGTTAGCCTACCTATTGTATTAAAAGCACATTTTTCGCATTATCCACCCAATTTGCTGCTTCAGCTTTAGTAGTCTACCTCTCCTAGTTGGGCATGAGAGTTCAAATGCGGCTAGTAGTGTGTAATTACTGACACACAAAAAAAAATGCTTGGAGAAAAAAAAATGTATGTGGCATTTAATGGCTACAGTTTACACTTGTTTTGTTATTTCACGAAATGTTGTTTTTTAGAAAAGGGGAGTTTTATTAAAGTACCAGGCTAATAATGTACAATTGCACTAAATATGATTTGATTCATGCAAGATTTTAAAACCCATAAATCTTTAAAATGACATTCAGAAGCATAAGGTTTAAAAAAATGTTTTATTGGAATGGAATATAAATAATTACATTGGAATTGAACATTTGAACATTTAATAACAATAACTGAACTAATTAATTTAGTGTAACATTGATGTGGCAACTCTCTTATGCTCTGCTATTGCATGATTCTAATTTATACATAGGTCACAAGTAAGGCTATCCCCAGTCAAATTGGAGGACAACTCATGAGCATAGCTCCTGCACTGCTCACGCCTAATCCATTCCCCACCTGTGACTGAAAACAGGGGGAGAGATGCCAATTGAAAGCTCTCGCTTAAAAATGTAGCTAGCTATCTAGCTATATGACTTGAAATGCTTTGTAAAACAGCTAAAAGCAGTCCCCCCAGGATTCCCCGATTCTGCGATCGCATAATTCAATGCAAAATCAACCAATCAGTACATATTATGCAAGAGCTCGCGATTTTAACCAATCCCCGTACTTTTAACGCATAAAAGGGACCAATCAAAAGCGGGTTTGTAATTTTGACCAATTACTGCACTCTTACCGTGGAAAATGGCCCAATCCAAAAACACGTCAACAAAGTTTCCCCCCTTACCACCATAATTTGCAAATAAATTCATTAACAATCCTACAATGTGATTTTCTGGATTTTTTTCTTCTAATTTTGTCTGTCATAGTTGTGTACCTATGATGAAAATTACAGGCCTTTCTCATCTTTTTAAGTGGGAGAACTTGCACAATTGGTGGCTGACTAAATACCTTTTTGCCCCACTGTATAATACTGGATTAAATTATGATGTAGTAACCACTTTCCCCATCTACTTGGCATTCTCTGGCCACTCTCAACAGTTCCTCTGCCAAGTTCTCTGAGGTGTCTGTCGCTGAACTCAAAGCAGTCCAGAATACAGCTAGACATTGAAACGTCTTAAATGAAATGACATGTAACCGACATGTAAGAAGTGGTTACCCTTGATGTCCAGCAGTCAGTGGTAAGGCAAACTGCAGTAGCTTTTTGGACTCTTTCCCGCACTGAAGCCTGTGTGCTCTCGTACAGTTGTGGAATAAGTGATTTTGAAAGGGTTTTCCTGCTTGGAATTGTGTACATTGGATGTAGACTATTGCTATAATTTCTAAAACCATTTAGAAAATGTCTGGAAATCGGTGGCAATCATTTTAGCCAATGCAATATCAATTTGGCCTTGTTTTGCTACAGACATAACTTTTGCATAAACTGGTCCATAGAAGTCTGCGTTGTTGTGGGTCGCAGAGTGTGGAGGTTCTGGCTCCACCACTATCACTAGCAGACCCACTAGTTTCTCAAAGCTCCGATACAGCTAGCTTCACAGTTGGGTGCACAGTTAGCATATGCCGGTGTAGGTTGTGCATAGAACCGGCTTTATATGAGATTTTGTTTTGGCAAATTCTACACTGTGCTCTAACATTGTCTACATTATTAAAATGCATCCAAATGCTACTGTGCTTCCGACTCATTTTCCAGCTGTTGTTTTCACAGCTGTCCTTCCTCTTTCTCAGCTGCTAAGTGTGTGACTATGAGTGAGTTGGCTTGGCCCTCCCTCACGCATCTTTGGTTCATTGGTTGACATTGCGTGTCTGATTGACAGGAACAACAGGTGAGGCTGTTAGTCTGAGCAGACAGTCAGAACGAATGTGAGTGCGCTTGAGCATTTAGGCCGATATTATTTTATTATTTTTTTCGCTCTTTAAATGAGTTAATTCTATTAATTTAAATATTTTGATTATTCATATGTTAATTAAAACATATATTTTTACAAATAGATTCGGCTGTTCTGATATGCGAGGCGGCTCCCAACGTTCACCTACAAGAGCCAGCTCTTAGAGCCGACTCGTTCGCGAACAACCCGTCACTACTGTCAGCGTATTCCCATGCTAAAATGATGGGTGATTGTCGATGGCTGACAGGCACTACCATGAGCAGAAGTCTCATTTGCCAACAAAAATAACAGCTAACGCTGACATACCCCAAGCGACTTACAGCTGTAATCGCAGCAAAAGGTGGCGCTACAAAGTATTAATTTAAGGGGGCTGATTCATTTTGCACGCCCAATTTTTCAGTTTTTGATTTGTTAAAAAAGTTTGAAATATCCAATAAATGTCTTTCCACTTCATGATTGTGTCCCACTTGTTGTTGATTCTTCACAAAAAAAATACAGTTTTATATCTTTATGTTTGAAGCCTGAAATGTGGCAAAAGGTCGCAAAGTTCAAGGGGGCCGAATACTTTCGCAAGGCACTGTACAATATCAACCACAACTCAATTTGTAGGTTTTCTGTACTTTATCTCCCTAAAGACTCTTTCAGGAAATAAATCACAATCTCAAGTATTTTGAAGACAACTTATGAGGAAGAAATATCGATCCTCAAATTGAAAGCGATTGATCAGCTTTGAATCTATTTGGGGGGAGGGTTGAGAGAGAAAGAGAGAGAGAGGGGGAATGGGAGTTGCATCTCGTGTTGATAGCAAAGCCGCAAGCCTGATGGAGAGGTGTGTGTGAGTGGATTATGACAGAGCTGTTTGTTAAGGGAAATAAACAAAATAGAGTACTTTAGATGTTTCTAATTGTTTTTGTATTATGTATTCTGTTTAAAATCATCCTAAAACTGACTACATATTACTTTTTATTGCTTTAAATGAAATTAACGTGAAAAAAACCATCGTAAAATGTATCGCAGAATTTCAGAAAAGCTGCCACGAAATCAAGCATTTTTGTCTGCAGAAATCACAAAAAAAAATTTGAAATCCTGGAGGGACTGTTAAAGGATATAAAGCAACATGAACTGTAAAGCTATCAGTCACAAGTGAAAACATTTACAACTGCAAACAAGATACGTTCTATATTATGTATTTTATTTCAGATGATCTGCTAGTAAGGTTGCTAGCTAGCACTTCTAGCAGCTTATAATAACTAGTTAGCTGGCTAGCATTTACTGCTAGTGAAGTTGCTAGCTAGTAAGTTAGCATAAACTAGTGCTAAGTGGGCTAGTCATTATCTAAATGACTTGAATAATCACATTCATAACCATAAGGGAGGGGGGCTAGTTACCCCCTTCAAATCTCCTCATAGCGCGGCTATTAATGGTGACATATGAAACACCATTTCCCCCCCATATTTTTACTACTATCCAATTGGTAGTAGTAGTTAAGTCTTGTCTCATCACTAGAACTCCCGTACGGACTCGGGAGAGGCGATGGTCGAGAGCCATGCGTCCTCCGAAACACAACCCAACCAAGCCGCACTGCTTCTTGACACAATGCCCATCCAACCCGGAAGCCAGCTGCACCAGTGTGGGAGGAAACACTGTACACCTGGCGACCTGGTCAGCGTGCATTGCGCCCGGCCCGCCACAAGAGTCGCTAGTGTGCGATGAGACAAGGATATCCCTCCCGGCCAAACCTTCCCTAACCTGGACGACGCTGGGCCAATTGTGCGCCGCCCCATGGGCTTCCCGGTCGTGGCCGGCTGCGACAGAGCCTGGACTCCAACCCAGAATCTCTGGTGGTACTGCACCACCCGGGAGGCCCCTTCCCCCCCATATTTTATTAAAATAATTAAAATAAGACAACTAGATTTAGCTTTAAAGTATTACTTACTAAATAATTTCTAAATAAAACTGATTAAGTAGATATTAACACACTTGTGTGAAATCTAATCCCATAATCTTCTACTGGGGGGTGGGTGGGGCAGTTCCCCCGGTACATAAAAAAGGCCACTTTTCTAAAAACAACATTTCATGAAATAACTCAAAAAGTGTAAACCGTAGCCATTTATTTCCCTTTATAGTTTAATCCTCTAAGAATGACCTTTCAACACATACATTTTTTTTCTCCAAATGTTGCTTTTTTTGTGTCTCAGCAATTAGACATTGTTCTTAGAGGGGTAAGTTACCCCCTAGTACCCTACTGATAACCCATTTATTTGTTTCTTCCTGCAAATCATCCTCCTAAAAGGTAGGCTATATCCTATAGGCCTATGCAAATTGTAGCAAGTGTCTCTATCATCATTCTTGCTTCTTCAAGTTCAGTAGCCATACATGGGGGGTCAGGTGAGTGTGTGGTCTCAATTAAATAGAGTAGGTTATAGCTTATGCATGGACGCAGAAGCACGAGGCAGTTATTTTGCCAAGGAAATGTACTTCCTAAATACTTTACTGCATTGCCTAAAAATAGGCCTAAATATTGATCACCCATGTTTTTCTGTCTGAAAATCTTCCCACTCCTAAAAGGTAGGCTATAAAAATTGCTCAAGAAAAAGTGCAAGTCTCACCTACTCTGCTCTCTTCAAACTACATCTAGTATATTGGCAGACATAGCTTAATATAAGGGCCATGTGAGAATCTCTGGTACTTTCTTAAATTATTTTTGCGCATTTGATATTGCCTGTAAGGCACAAAATTGCTGGGACCATGGATGACAAGTGAGCTGCGTCACATACGCCTAAAATAACATTGCGGACTGCAGTTGGGTTCGGGACCAGTTTGTGTGGTAGCGGGTGGGAGTCAGACAGAAAACCAGTAGGTGCGGGCTTAGTGGAGTATAACATGTAATATGAAAAGCTACGGTTGAAGACGGGAGCGGGATGAAGAAACTCTGCACCATGACAGTGAGGCCTGTAACTTCAGAGCTGTTTATTACACTGTGTCAGTGTGAAAAGTAGTGAATTAGCTAGGGAAACTGACAGATCAATAATGTTACATTGCCATACTGACTAATAAAAACTCACATTGCACTGAAAAAAAATGTCAGAATATCAATCTTCAATCGTTTGATTCTGAATCAGAGCGGTGCAAGGGGGTTGCCTTACTCATCCACATCTTCAGCACCCGGGGAACAGTGGATTAACAGCCTTTTTTAGATTAAAAAAAAAATGTTTTTATTTTTATTTTTTACCTTTATTTAACCAGGCAAGTCAGTTAAGAACATATTCTTATTTTCAATGACGGCCTAGGAACAGTGGGTCAACTGCCTGTTCAGGGGCAGAACGACAGATTTGTACCTTGTCAGCTCGGGGGTTTGAACTCGCAACCTTCCGGTTACTAGTCCAACGCTCTAACCACTAGGCTACGCTGCCGCCCCTTGTGCCTGGCAGCACAATACATTTTTACCTTGTCAGCTCAGGGATTCGATCCAGCAACCTTTTGGTTACTGGCCCAACGCTCTAACCACTAGGCTACGAAACATTAGCTAATGTTGCATGTCTGCAACATCTACCACACACGTTTTTTTTAACAAAAATTGAATAATATGTTACATGTCAGTTACAATACTAGCTCAGCACTGCGAGTAAATACTAGTTTAGTTTTTTTTCTGTTACGTTAAACAGCAGTTACCTTGCCAGTCAACTAAAGAGTAGCCAGTTTCTGCTCTGCTTGCTTTTACAAATCAGTGAAAGAGCTCAACACATACATACTAAACTATGCTCAACTCTCCCGTGCTGGTCCAGCCAGCCTTCCAGAAGGTTTGCCTTCACACAGCCTTCCAGCTGAATACTCCAAACAACCTACCTGACCGATCGGAGGCGTCCGCATGATCCTAAAGCACACTGTTGTCAATTTTTGCATCACATTGCAATTACAACACTAGGAGGGACAAAAATAAAATTTCAGAATGTGGGGGGGACATGACCCCCCTATTCCCAGTGAAAGTTGCACCCCTGGATTTCATAAAATATTTGTTTATCAGGATCGATTTACACAAAATGCTGGCTGTGCAATATAGTTAGCTAGACAAAATTAAATAGACAGCACTGTTTTATCAAGCTAGCTAGCTAGCAACGAGCTAACCAAGCTAGCAACAAACTTGCTAGCTAGTCAGCTCGTGTTGAACAATTTCAGTTGAAACTGGTCAGAGAGAGTTCTGGGTTCACTTATATGTTTTTTATATGTTTTACTTTTATATATGTTTTACTTCCAAACCATGTACATTAACCTTTACTATCCCTGATGCCAGTATTTATTTATACAGCTCCCGTTTGGATAATGTCTCTTTGGTCCATCGTGATCATGGTTCTCACAGCACTGACAGCTGTGTTGTTGACAATGACAACTGGGCCGGAGGTTCGAACCATTGAGGGGATCATGTGAAAAAAGCATTTGTTTTGATTGGTTGTTGCTTGCAACTGATTGCACAAAGTTCAAAAGTTCAAACTGGATGCAACCAAGTTGCAGGTGAGTTGCTTATTAGTTGCAGGGGGTGTTTCACGAAGCAATCAAGAAGCAACTCAGTTGCAAGCAAATACAATTGCAGCATAAGTGTTAACTTCATCTAACTTCGCCTATTCTCACATTCTTTATCTTTATAATTTAAATATAGCTATATTGCAATGAACTTTGATGACCCCTATGAAAAAGATGTCACAGTAAAAATGACCTAGGTTTTATGGGTATTATGATGACAACACTGTGGCACTCTATCAATGACTGTATATATGAATGGAAAAAGCCATCGATCACCTGACACTATTCATTCCTATGTGAAGACTTAATAGAGTGATGAGGAGGAGGAGTCTCCCGTGTCCGGAAGCGAATTCACCATTCATTTTCTGTACTCAGGGTTCACTCATACATCATTTTAAGCTTTGTTTTACTATTGACACAAATTTTTAAATTGTATATCAATTTGCTCTCCTTAAGTTTAAGTAATCTGATTTATTAGTTTCAGTCTCTGAATTGTTCAATTAAACTTTCTGCCGCCGGCTCCTGATATCAGGACATAAAAACTACAATCTGTCTCCTGAATTAGCCTGACATGAGCACTAGGCCCGAACTCGTTTTCCTCTATTTTCCTTGGCTAAACAAGCTGGCTAGCTGAACTATGCTAGTTGTCTTCATTGTCAAACATACTGCACCCCCAACTTCAAAACTCCTTTGCTAGTTATATTATCATATAACTAAGACATTTGCTGGAAAGAAACTTGATAATTCTGTACTGTTTTGTTGAATAGTAATTTATTTATATATTTTTATTTGACCTTTATTTAACTAGGCAAGTTAGTTAAGAACAAATTCTTATTTGCAAAGGCCTGATTGCTCAAAGACCTCTCCATAGTGTCGCCCTCCCAGAGTGCAAAGAACCTCGGTGTGACCCTGGACTACACTCTGTCGTTTGCTGCAAACAACAAAGCAGTGACCTGCTCCTGCAGGTTCATGCTCTGCAACATCTGTAGAGTATAACCCTCCCTCACACAGGAAGCAGTGCAGGTCCTAATCCAGGCACTTGTCCTCTCCGGTCTGGACTACTGCAACTCGCTGTTGGGCAGGCTCCCCGCTTGTGCCATCAAACCCCTGCAACTTATCTAGAAATCAGCAGCCCACCTGGTTTTCAACCTTCCCAAGTTCTCTCATGTCACCCGCTCCTCCGCACACTCCACTGGCTTCCAGTTGAAGCTTGCATCCACTTCAAGACCATGGTGCTTACCTACGGAACAGCAAGAGGAACTGCCCCTCCCTACCTTCAGGCTATACTAATACGCTACACCCTAACCCGAACACTCTGTTCTGCCACCTCAGGTCTCTTGGCCCTGGCACCCTGATGAGAGGGAAGCTCCCACTCAGCACAGTCCAAGCTCTTCTCTGTCCTGGCACCCCAATGGTGGAACCAGCTTCCCCTGAAGCTAGGACAGCAGAGTTCCCCTGAAACCCTACCTCTTCAAACAGTATCTTACAAATCCTCCTCACCTCGACCCCTCTCCCTCCCAAAAATATATAAAAAATAATAACAATAAAAAAAACACTTAACCAGCACTTGCACTTGACCCCCCCCCCCCCCCCCCCCAATAGCTCTGACTCTACTGTACGTAAATTGAGGAAAAATTTACTTTCTATGACTGTGAAATGTGGTTGTCCCAGTTTGCGCTGTTCTGTGAAGGGAGTAGTACACAGCGTTTTACGAGATCTTCAGTTTCTTGACAATTTCTCGCATGGAATAGCCTTCATTTCTCAGAACAAGAAGAGACTGACGAGTTTCAGAAGAAACTTCTTTGTTTCTAGCCATTTTGAGCCTGTAATCAAACCCACAAATGCTGATGCTCCAGATACTCAACTAGTCTAAAGAAGGCCAATTGTATTGCTTCTTTAATCAGCACATCAGTTTTCAGCTGTGCTAACATAATTACAAAAGGGTTTTCTAATGATCAATTAGCCTTTTATAATGATAAACTTGGATTAGCTAACACAATGTGCCATTGGAACACAGGAGTGATGGTTGCTGATAATAGGCCTCTGTAAGCCTATGTAGATATTCCATAAATCAGCCGTTTCCAGCTACAATAGTCATTTACAACATTAACAATGTCTACACTGTATTTCTG
The DNA here is from genome assembly GCF_002021735.2 of Oncorhynchus kisutch. Taxonomy (NCBI): domain Eukaryota; kingdom Metazoa; phylum Chordata; class Actinopteri; order Salmoniformes; family Salmonidae; genus Oncorhynchus; species Oncorhynchus kisutch. Next base: position 35,868,482 of record NC_034186.2, on the reverse strand, counting down.
ATCCATTTGATGTTATTTTAAGACACATTCTTTTGCTTGTCTTTCAACAACGAGGACATTTCTAAGTGACCCCAAACATTTGAATGGTAGTGTAGATACAGAACAAAAATACTTTTAACAACTGGGTCACGACTCTGGCAACCGAACGGATACGAACAAACGACCAGCGGCTTGGGTAGCAACCTTAGATTTGTATCGGGACTATATCTTGTGGAAGGATGAAATAGTGTGAATAAATTAATAAAAATAAAGCTTTTGATGAAAATGTCATTATTTGAATATGTTGGTAATCCAGGGGTGCAACTTTGGTTTTAGAAGTGGGGGGGACATATTATATATTTATTTTTTATCCAGCCGGATAAACACTCCAAGCAGCCCAACCGACCGCATGTTTCTAAAGCATACCGTTGCCTCGTTTTGTTTGGTTTGGGTTCCGTGTAAGACAGCGCTACAGGGTGACAGGACTGAGAGCTGATTGTCCTTGCAGTGGAAGACCACATGTAACAACACCTGCACAGGATCGGTACATCCGAACATCACACCTGCGGGACAGGTACAGGATGGCAACAACAACTGCCCGAGTTACAGCAAGAACGCACAATCCCTCCATCAGTGTTCAGACTGTCCGCAATAGGCTGAGAGAGGCTAAGGGCTTGTAGGCCTACAGTAAGGCAAGTCCTCACCAGACATCACTGGCAAGAACGTCGCCAATGGGCACAAACCCACCGTCGCTGGACCAGACAGGACTGGCAAAAAGTGCTCTTCACTGATGAGTCACAGTTTTGTCTCACCAGGAGTGAAGGTCGAATTCACGTTTATTGTCGAAGGAATGAGTGTTAAACCGAGGCCTGTACTCTGGAGTGGGATCGATTTGGAGGTGGAGGGTTGTGTGGTCTGGGGCTGTGTGTCACAGCATCATCGGACTGAGCTTGTTGTCATTGCAGGCAATCTCAACGCTGTGCGTTACAGGGAAGACATTCTCCTCCCTCATGTAGTACCCTTCCTGCAGGCTCATGCTGACATGATCCTCCAGCATTACAATGCCACCAGCCATACTGCTCGTTCTGTGCATTATTTCCTGCAAGACAGGAATGTCAGTGTTCTGCCATTGTCAGCGAAGAGCCCGGATCTCAATCCCATTGAGCACGTCCGGGACCTGTTGGATTGGAGGGTGAGGGCTAGGGCTACTCCCCCCAGAAATGTCCAGGAACTTGCAGGTGCCTTGGTGGAAGAGTGAGGTAACATCTCACAACAAGAACTGGCAAATCTGGTGCAGTCCATGAGGATGAGATGCACTGCAGTACTTAATGCAGCTGGTGGCCACACCAGATACTGACTGTTACATTTGATTTTGACCCCCCTTTGTTCAGGGACACATTATTCCATTTCTGTTAGACACATGTATGTGGAACTTGTTCAGTTTGTCTCAGTTGTTGAATCTTATGTTCATACAAATATTTACACATGTTAAGTTTTCTGAAAATAAATGCAGTTGACAGTGAGAGGACATTTCTTTTTTTGCGGAGTTTGTTTATATATATATATATATAGATAGTACCAGTCAAAAATTTGAACACACCTACTCATTCCAGGTTTATTTTTATTTTTACTATTTTCTACATTATAGAATAATAGTGAAGACATCAAAACTATGATATAACACACAGTTATTGGTACTGTATATATATATAATATATATATATATATATATAATATATAAAACAGTGTGATATATAAAACAGCGTGCTTCTACACCTGCATTGCTTGCTGTTTGGGGTTTTAGGCTGGGTTTCTGTACAGCACTTTGATATATCAGCTGATGTAAGAAGGGCTATGTAAATAAATTTGATTTGATTTAAATAAATTTGATTTGATTCAAAATGTCTGGAACTTCTGCTGTAGATTCCTATGCTTTCCAGCAGAGGGCAGCAAAGGTAAGCTATTTGGGACTGTTGGCAGTGGTGCATTGAGTGAGGGAACAATCTGTGGCGCCAATGACAGCCAAACCAAAGCTTGAAAGAGAGGCAGATGTAGATAGAAAATGTAGATAGAAAATGTACCTTAAATGTACCTTAATTTAACTAGGTAAGTCAGTTAAGAACAAATTCCTATTTACAATGACGGCCTACACCGGCCAAACCTGGACTATGCTGGGTCAATTGTGCACCGCCCTATGGGACTCCCAAACATGGCTGGTTGTGATACAGCCTGGAATCGAATGGTGTCTGTAGTGATGCCTCAAGCACTGTGATGCAGTGCCTTAGACCGCTGTGCCACTCGGGATCCCCAAATCGCTGATCATGTCACTGTTCATACAGCCTAGCTATACTGGGAATATAGAAATACAACATGACATTTTTATACAAAGTGCATCAATTTCATTAACTTGGAAATGTACTTTCAATTCAATTCAATTTCAAATAATTAATATTTTTTACAATTCTAAGTCAATTCGATTTCAAATTGTCCAAACAGTCCAATTTCAATAAAATTTCAATTCCATAATTTGAACATTTTGAAAGTCAAGTTGAATTCACTCTAAATCCTCCACTTCATGAGTGAATTCAATATTTTAATTGGAATTTTAAATTAAATTGTAATTGTCCCAAACCATGGTTAGCACCCTAAATCCAAATAAGATATTAGGATATACACCAAGCATACATAAACTGACCAGGTGAATCCAGGTGAAAGCTATGATCCCTTATTGATGTCAGTTGTTAAACCCACTTCAATCAGTGTAGATGAAGGAGCAACTCAATATTAGGCAGGTGTTCCTGTTTTGTTCACTCAGTGTATTTTGGGAATTTAAATGCAATTTCTCCTGTGCTGCGGCTCAAGAATAATAACTATGTGCCAGGCACCTGCACAAAGTGCAGAGGGATGATGATTAAATCATTTTTGCCATTAGCAAGTTTACAAATCCTTAGCAATAACTGCTCTTCCAAAAGATACAATGTACTGCTGTTATAATCAAATTCACATTTGACAAATATTTTAAGAACAGAGTAATCTTCTCTTAGTTCCTGATCCTATTCTAATTTATCTGCAGAAAGCAAATGATGTCAGCCTTGTGATTTGGGCAATGAAGGCCCTCTAGCACATCCTGGCTCTGTTCCATTGTAACCTCTCTTCTAGCATCCAAGGTCTCTGTTACATTAGCATTTTCCTGCATATCTGAGACTTGGGTCCTGATGAGAAGCACTGTCCCTGCTGGTCACTAGGCTTCCCACTGCTTCCACAAAATAGCAAACTGATCTGATACACTGCACGCTTGTCCTTCATAAGTTGTTTGGAGAGCACAGAAAGGACGAATCTCTGCACCAGGCAATATGTGTTTGCTATGAATGAAATGACTGGCTATTACCAGTTAGAATAATTCGACTTAGAATAATCCACATAAAATCATCCACAATATGAACAACCACAATAGCTTTGAAAGATTCAAATGTATGACATCTGATGTATATGTCTAACCAATCGATACAGTATGAACAGTCTTTGGATGAAGCCATGAGACAACGACAAATTAAGAAAGATTATATAGCAAGATATTCAGAAATTGAGACAACAAATCTGTACACCCAACAAAAACCATACAGTATATACAAAACATTTTGTTCACCCTTTCACATGTCAGAGGGGGTGCAGTCGTAGGGCAGGTGTATGCTATTTACTGAATACACCAGAACGAGGATATCTGAACCCATAGGAAATTGTGTATGGTTTTGGGAGTGATCACTCACCTGTACACAAGGTTTCTATATGGTACGCAAGGTTTAATTCATGGTACTTTACATAACAAATCCATTAAAAAATTAAACGAGTCAAATGTGTAGCAGCATTTCATGCTTTTGAATGACAGACGAGGTTGGATGTATCCTGTAATGTAGTTTGCATTAGAAGTCCTTCTGTACGGTGTCCATGGTTATAGCTTGGCAGTGTAGTATACAATATAGACTAGTGTTGAGGATCAATGTCAGCTATCTACTGTATGCATGATCTCAAACTGTGTGGTATTGTGGTAGCTGGATCTCAAATCCGCTATAGTGGGATAATAGATTCAAACTATATAAATGACCTGTCCTCCTATGGGAAAATAAATAATATAATCTGTTTAAACGAGTATTGGCATTCAGCGAGCACCCTGTGATTATGTATTCATGAGTGAGGATGGAGGGTGCACTGCAGAGAGACCAGTGGAGCTGTGCAGGGGTCATGTCAATATGATTTTGGGACATCTTTAACTATCATCCAGACTCTTCTGCAGAAGATAGACCAATACACAAATAGCAATTGAGAAAAATCAGACTGTACCAAATCAATGTACTTTTTTGTTTTTGATACAGCCATTTACAGATATTTAAAAAACAAAGTCTTAGTAATCTGTCTTGGATGAACCTAGTGAGTTGATTTCTGAACTGACAGGGATCAGTATCAAAAAGTCCAAAGTTATTCTGTCCCCGTTTAAGTCTACAAGTAAACAGAGCTGCCCATTTTCTGTCTCAAATCATCTTCATGTTGAACTTACGGGCCCCTCCCTGTCCACCACTGGCAGCAGGGCCATCTACCTTTCTGAAGGAGTACTCTACTGAGAAGTTATTCTTGTGCTGCCCCCGGCCCCGGCTCCATGCGAACAGCATCAGGAAACAGAAGACCACCACCCCAAGGAACAAGCAACACCCCATGGCTGTGGATATCAGGATTGTCTTGAGGTCCAAGGTGAACTTGAGGAAGACCTTGGTGTCATTCAGATTGGTCTCGTTGAGGTCACCTGTGTAGTATGTGCGGTTGGCCATGAGCGCTGCGTCCAGAGGCAGCGCGCTCACAGTCAGCGTGGCAAAGTAGGTGGCGTTACCCCCGGCATTGCTGGCGATGCAGATGTAGGTGCCGCTGTCGGTCACCTGGGCATAGCGGATCTCCAGCGTTCCCTCAGGTAGGACGATGACACGTCCAGTGCTCTTGGTAGTGATCCGACGGCGCTGGGGAGATACCCAGAAGATGATAGGTGTGGGCTCTCCCTCCGCCCGGCACACAAAGGACACTACCTGGCCCTCCCTGGCAGTCACAGGCTGCAGCTTCCTGTTGCGTATCTTGGGCTTCTGGCAGGTAAAGTGATCAAAGAGGGCAGAGTCTGAGAAGGCGCTGAGGGCCCTGCCCTGCACCTCCATGGGTCCCGCACACACTGGGGACTTCCCTTCAAAGTTGAGGGTCTTCCTGCGCTGGAGAATCCAAAGCAGGCGGCAGTCACAGGACAGAGGGTTCCCATCTACACGCAGCGTCTCCAGGGTGTTGACAGACTGGAAGGCACCCTCCTCCAGGGTTACCAGGGCGTTAGTGGACAGGTTAAGCAGGCGGATCTGCCGAAGGCCACCAAGGGCGTACGGCTGCACCGTCATCAGGTTGGTGTTGACCAGGTGTAGCTCCTTCAGCCGGACCAGGTCCCTAAGGGCCCAGGACTCCAGCACTGAGATGGGATTGTAGGAGAGATTGAGGCTGGTAAGGTGGGCCAGGCTGCGTAGGGCGGCTGTGGGCACAGAGGTGATGTTAGTGTTGGTGATGGACAGCCAAGACAGGTTGAGGCCCTGGAGGCTGTGGGGGGAGATGTGTTCCAGGAAGGGCCAATGGTCGATCTCCAGACCCCGCAGCCCGCCCAGCTTACGGAAGTTCTGGTCATCCAGGGAGGAGATGCTGAGGTAGCGCAGGCGCAGAGTGACCAGGCTGCGGAGGTAGGAGAGAGACTGGCTGGAGATGGAGGTCAGGTTGCACCTCTCAATGGTGAGCTGCCTCAGACCCACCAGGCCCAGGAATGCCTTGTTGGAGATGTAGACCAGGTCGTTGTCGCCAACCTCCAGGTTCCTCAGGCTCTTTAGATCCTGGAAAGTGAAGTCCAACAGGATGACGATCTTGTTCCCACTCAGGTCTAGTGTGGTGAGGTTGGTGAGGCGTGAGAATGCGCCCATGGGGACCAGTTTGAGCTGGTTCCCCCTCAGCGACAGCACCCTCAGGTTCTGCAAGCTAGAGAAGGCGTTGGGCTCCAGGACACTGATGATGTTCTCACTCAGGTCTAGCTCCTCCAGCCGAGGGTAGGAGAGGAGGTCGCCATGCTCCACCCAGCGAAGCATGTTCCCACTCATGTCCAGCAGGCGTGTGTCCGAGGAGATGCTGTCGGGGAGGGCAGACAGGTGCTTGCCTTGGCAGGCCACAGACTTGAGCTTGGTCATGCACTCACAGCGCTGGGGACAGCCTTGGCTCTGAGTGGAGGCCACAGTAGTCATCAGCAGCAGGAACAGGCCAGGCCACCCCATGCCTGGACCGGCCGCCATGCCCCCGCTCTACCTCCGCACCACTGTGGCTGGATCAGTGCATCAGACACCTGTCGACAGGGAGAGAGAAGGAGAGAAGGGAGAGAGAGACAGATACAAATGAGTGCATCTCTATTCCCTCCAACAGCTGTGATCAGACACTGTAAATGAGTAAAATTACTATTACAGACTTTAATTACCTCTTTAATTAGCTAGTGCTCTGAGCCCGAGTCTCAGAGGATTACACACCATGGGAAACCTGGCCTAAGTTTCCAGTAAATTATTATTCTGTTTCGAGGCATGACCCCAGAAGATAATGAGAAGTTAATTTACTCATTATGAGTAGGTGAGAAACTGGCGTGATCTAAACATGAGTCTGTCTCACCGACCTATTGTACCCTGTTTGTCATGCTCCAACATCAACCACACCGCTGGGCAGAAGATCTAGTGTTCAATCCGGGAGTGAAAATGACTCTTTAGTGTAGCTCGCAGGCAAGATCATACATCATACAAGGCTATGACCCAGCGCACAGCACTATAATACTTCCATTACATCTCCACATTGTCTCTAACAGACCATATGCATCAGAGCGTTAATCCTTTCCTAAATACATCCTTTTCTCCAATTTACCAGGACAATACCTGTGACATGAAACATCCCAGGAATAACTATTGTTATTTACTGCTGCTCTTTAATCATTTGTTATTCTTGTCTTGTACTTTTTTGTAGGTATTTTCTTACAACTGCATTGTTGGTTAAGGGCTTGTAAGTAAGCATTTCACTGTAAGGTCTACTACACCTGTTGTATTTGGCGCATGTGACAAATAACATTTGATTTGATAACGTGTTCCATAACATAACATTCATTTAATGTTGGGCTTAGGGGGGGGGGGGGGGGGTTCCTAAGATCTACACGCTCTAATTTCAAATTATCTCAAGACGTAGAGAATAAGTATACCCATTAGTCAACCTGTCAGCCTAAAACTGATCATTTATTCTGATCGTTTTAAAGGGATAAATGTGTTTGTACAGTAGACTATAGCTTTGAAGAGACACAGGAAATAGTTTCAGATTACAGTAATCCTCAAAAGCATGTGAACAAAACGACGAGTATAGTAGGACATATTTAGGGCAGCAGTTTGCAAATGCTATCTTGCCAGGCTAAATCATTTTTGGCAGGCTCGGAGGCCCTTTGATTTATTTTCCCTCGGCAACAGGACTTAGAGGCACATCGCTGCCCAAACCAAGTCATCCCAACAAAGCGCTCGGACTCAACCCTGGTTCAAAATAATCCACTTCTCAAATATGTTATTGTCATTTCAGCTGAGTAAGAATACTCCCACCTATAGAGCCCCTCCACAGAGCACCCCTACCAAAAGTCAAGAGTAAATAAACCCCCAGGTCACATGATCATACCTCTTTTGACCCCATATCTGGTGGCACTAACAAGCCCCCACCGACCAGCACATGGACCGACCCTGCACTGTTGTTCTGTAGCAGGTGGTGAGTGTGGGTTCTTGTAGGACAATTATCTCCAACACAGGAGGACTGAGCTGGGAGAGTCAGCTGGTGTGTCCGTCAGGGCTGGTTCCTGCAAGTGTGTCTTACAGAGCAGGTGTCAATTGTTAGAGTGAGGGGGAGTTGTTAGTGCTGTCTTGGGACGTGATTAATGAACTGACTAGAACTTCTCCAACTGTCCACGCAACACATACCAATTGCCATTTAAATGTTACTGCCTCATCTTGGGAAGCCCATACACTATGTGTAATTGTGAATTAATACATGAATGAGGTCCTTTACAGCAAAAGAAGATTATGGTGTACTTGTCTTGTTAACATATCTTTCTGTTTGTATATACATGGTTCAAGAACATATGTTTTGCTCTGTGACCAGAACCTTTGAAGTTTTCAAATTCATCACATTTAAGCTGCACTGGTATGAACAATGGGAGTCTAATATCATATGTCAATCCTCCAAACGTGGGCAGATGTAAAAACGAATGAATAATATATTAAATCATTGCACTCATAGGGGGCACACGGCCAAGACAGATAGTTCTCCCATTTCTCCTACAGGGACCATACTATACACTGCCAGCCAGATAAACACAGACAGACAGACAGTGGAGTGGGTGGACACAGTGACCCTGAACTCATCACTTCTCTGACCGGAGCCCAATTACCCAGCAGCCACTGGAAACACCCAGAGAGACTCCAGCAAAGTGTGACTTCTCAGCTCCAAAGTACAGAGCACAGGTTAGCAACAGAGACATATTTAGAATATGGAGTGGGTTGTGTAGCGCAGGGGCAGGGCCCACTGTGACTGTGATGTTGCCCCCAACACCGTTCCCACCTCAGCCTCGGTTCTTTGCTTCTCCTTGTTCACCTGTGTTTGCGTAATGGCTATTAGTGGACAAAATTGACGGCAAATTAAGCAAATGTGCTGATTAGATGAGCTGTTTCCCAAACAATGTCTGTCCGTCCTTTCTTTCTGATACCAATTCATAGTTATGGAGTGTGAAGCCTCCACATTTTGAAACATGACAGATATTAAGAGAGGATCCGAGAGAGAGGGGGCACTGCGGAAGCTCTGCCAAATCAAGCACATTACTCACCATGGGTCAGTGAGTCCACTGTAATATAATGTAATGTAATGCATGCAGCATCAAACCTCTCCACAGGAGAACTGAGGTAGTTGTTTATGTTACTATGGACTCTCATCCTTGACTACAGTAGGTGTTCTGAAAAAATAACAGGAAATTATTTCAGAAAAAAAATTCGGCCCACTCAATATCTCACACCTAACATAACAGGGTTTAATGGGATCAATGTAGTTCAATCCCTGAAACAAATTTATTTCTCTGAATATCTCTCTCGTACATCAGCAACTGTGCCACTGGGTTGAATTGACTTGGTGTGTATAATCCAGGAAGTTGCCAGAGTGATGATGATGATGATGTGTAGGCTGCTTAGAAGTAGCTAGGGAGAGGTGTGGGTGTGTGTTGCGCTCTTCAGCAGGCAGAACATCATCATCTAATCTCTCCAGTGTTTCCACTGCAAGTGATGGACTTGCATCGATTTCAGCTCCACCACCATGAACACTCACACTTTACATAAGCATGTCCTCCTCAGTCTGAAACAGCACTCATCTATGAGGTACCATCAGTAGCAGTAATACCAAAGATATTTATAACTAACCCAAGATAGTTCACCTGTGTCGTTTACAGTGGGAGCAGATTAAGCATAGTGGGCAGAACAAAGCCAAGCACGAGCTAGAGAGATCATATTGATGCATTGTGACATGTATTTGCATATTTCCGTTAGGGAACGCCTCCTCTGGGAAGTGCGCATGTGCACAAACTCAAGTCGACCTTGCACTCCGACACATCGCAATTTTAAAAAAAGTTAGCAAAGCTTCAAGTCTATGAAACTTTGTGCACTGTGTTCGTAACAGATTATAGTTTTGGGAACAGAAAACGTATTGAGATCAAATGTTTAATTGATGAGAAAATGAGCAGAATGTCGGCCCAGTTACACTTAGGACCATCCTCTCCCACTACCCGCGACTGGACTTCCTCTCACTAGCATATTTGTGGTGAGAAAATATTCCAAATGGATGCTTCAGCTTTATAGCGACAGTGACGTGTCTGGGTTACCCCTTCTGTTTGTGGTAATACCCAGCCAGCATGGCGAAGCCCTGGGGCACCTGGCATAGCAGGCCAGCCTGAAGATTGATTCTCCAGGTGGGCTCTATTCCCCAGAATGACACCTCGTAGCCACATGATAGATCACTTCTGCACAACCAGCCTGGGCCCTGGGCCCCCCACAGCAGGCAAGGACACCCTTCCACCACTGGAGGACAGCAAGCCAGGGGTGGTGTGGGGGCCCACTGTGGACAGTATGGTGACATGGCAGGTCAGGGGAAGATGGAAGTGCAGGTAAATGACAAAAACACGTAAGTGTGTTTTTGTCCTCAGGCGATATGCAAAGTAGTGTTACTGATGTCTGCTCAATCATGGATGTCATCTCATTATGTTCATGTGTCTTCAGGCTTTATAGAGGTGCAACTTTCTATTAAAATACATCAGGGATGACTTTCAATCATGTGGAGAAACCCAATGGCACACAGAGGACGGAGGTAAGACTTTGTCCAACATGCATATTTGATGATGAAGAAACGGTGGGGGATTATACGTGAGGGGTTCTCAAAACAGCCGCTGAATAATTGACAAAATGTCACTTTCCAGTCATGTCCCTCGACACAGAGACAGTGACCTTACCTGGCTCATTAGACCCCCACCGCTGACACACAACAGATTATAGATGGGTGGATATGGATACTGTATGGATACTAGATCCATAGACAAGACAATGGTCCAGACCAGCCCCTTCACCAGCAACCAAGTGTTGGCTTTCCAATAAGGCCTGGGACTGAGGTTAGACCCTGGGACTGAGGTTAGACCCAGGGACTGAGGTTAGACCCAGGGACTGAGGTTAGACCCTGGGACTGAGGTTAGACCCTGGGACTGAGGTTAGACCCTGGGACTGAGGTTAGACCCTGGGACTGAGGTTAGACCCTGGGACTGAGGTTAGACCCTGGGACTGAGGTTAGACCCTGGGACTGAGGTTAGACCCTGGGACTGAGGTTAGACCCTGGGACTGAGGTTAGACCCTGGGACTGAGGTTAGACCCTGGGACTGAGGTTAGACCCTGGGACTGAGGTTAGACCATAGTGTCATATGGATATTCTTAGCAGTCTTTTCAATGTTATTTACAATCAGAATATTGCGTAGACGATTATGTTTACATTGACTATAAAGGGGTATAGTTGCATTAGGCTGACATTTTGAATGGCAGCATTGACAGCATATCGCTCTGAGGTAAAAACTGGGATACGGTGAGGTCCTTGACAAACACTTCCAAAACAATCTATCCCTCAAAGCAAAGTCAGTTCGAGCTAACACCATAGTTGTTGCTCAAAATAACATTAAGTTACAGTAAATGTCACTCTCCAATGACCCAAACTCCATCACCGTAATGCTACATGACATATCTTCGAGTCACACATCATTTCACTCCAAAATGACTCAAAACAATAAACATTTTCTCTCATGCAATAAAGGGTGTGTTCGTAAATTGCCTTCATAGTGTCAGAGGTGCTCTGGGCCATTTATACATTCAGAGGGTTGAGACACTTGTGGCTGTGCTCTCCAGATGTGGGTGTAGGCAGGCGGGGTGAGTAGCATTGCAGTCAGTGACAGAGGGTCGTATAGAGACAGAGGACTGGGCTTTGTTACAGTAAATAAGTCAGCCATGTGTGGCACCCGAGGCATGTGGGCGCCGCCGCCGGCAGTAGGACTCTAAAATAAACATCCTCTCCTTAAAGCCCCAAGAGTCTGTCAACCCTCTCTGGGGACAGGCCCAGACCTGTTACACAACATCAACACAGATACAGAGATGGAGGGAGGACTACGTGATGATAGTGCAACCCTACATCTTCATCAGAGGAATAACAAGTAGTAGACTATACAAACTAATGGGGATATAGGTGTGTGTGTAGCTACAGTTGAAGTCTGAAGTTTACATACACCTTAGCCAAATACATTTAAACTCAGTTTTTCACAAGTGAAAATTCCCTGTCTTAGGTCAGTTAGGATCATCACTTTATTTTTAGAATGTGAAATGTCAGAATAATAGTAGAGAGAATGATTTATTTCAGCTTTTATTTCTGTCATCACATTCCCAGTGGGTCAGAAGTTTACATACACTCAATTAGTATTTGGTAGCATTGCCTTTAAATTGTTTAACTTGGGTCAAATGTTTCAGGTAGCCTTCCACAAGCATCCCACAATACGTTGGGTGAATTTTGGCCCATTCCTCCTGACAGAGCTGGTGTAACTGAGTCTGGTTTGTAGGCCTCCTTGCTCGCACACACTTTTTCAGTTCTGCCCACAAACTTTCTATGGGATTGAGGTCAGGGCTTTGTGATGGCCACACGAATACCTTGACTTTGTTTTCCTTAAGCCATTTTGCCACAACTTTGGAAGTATGCTTGGTGTCATTGTCCCATTCACATCCAAGCTTTAACTTCCTGACTGATGTCTTGAGATGTTGCTTCAACATATCCACATGATTTTCTTTCCTCATGATGACATCTATTTAGTGAAGTGCACCAGTCCCTCCTTCAGGAAAGCACCCCCACAACATGATGCTGCCACCCCCGTGCTTCACGGTTGGGATGGTGTTCTTCGGCTTGCAAGCCTCCCCCTTTTTCCTCCAAACGAAATGATGGTCATTATGGCCAAACAGTTCTATTTTTGTTTCATCAGACCAGAGGAAATTTCTCCAAAATGTACGATCTTCGTCCCCATGTGCAGTTGCAAACCATAGTCTGGCTTTTTTATGTCGGTTTTGGAGCAGTGGCTTCTTCCTTGTTGAGCGGCCTTTCAGGTTGTGTTGATATAGTACTCGTTTTACTGTGGATATAGATACTTTTGTACCTGTCTCCTCCAGCATCTTCACAAGGTCCTTTGCTGTTGTTCTGGGATTGATTTGCACTTTTATCACCAAAGTACATTCATCTCTAGGAGACAGAATGCGTCTCCTTCCTGAGCGGTATGACGGCTAGGTGGTTCCATGGTGTTTATACTTGCGTACTATTGTTTGAACAGATGAACATGGCATTTGGAAATTGCTCCCAAGAATGAACCAGACTTGTGGAGGTCTACATTTTTTTTAATGAGGTATTGGCTTATTTCTTTTGATTTTCTCATGATGTCAAGCAAAGAGGCAATGAGTTTGAAGGTAGGCCTCCAATTGACTCAAATGATGTCAATTAGCCTATCAGAAACTACTAAAGCCCTGACATAATTTATTGGAATTTTCCAAGCTGTTTAATGGCACAGTCAACTTAGTGTATGTAAACTTCTGACCCACTGGAATTGTGATACAGTGAATTCTAAGTGAAATAATCTGTCTGTAAACAATTGTTGGAGAAATTACTTGTGTCATGCACAAAGTAGATGTCCTAACCGGCTTGCCAAAACTATAGTTTGTTAACAAGAAATTTGTGGAGTGGTTGAAAAACCAATTTTAATGACTCCAACCTAAGTGTATGTAAACCTCCAACTTCAACTGTATATAGTTCACGGTTGTCTGGGAAACTTGCAGTATTAAAGCAGAGAAAATATAATTTCCTCTTGTAGCCTCGGATTGCTATTAAGTTATAGTAGAACATCATTTGGAAAGTACTCTGTCATTGAAAAGCACTTTCACCAAGTACCAAGCGTAATGACTTTGAAACATCCATTACTCCATGGCCCTTTATGATCATAGCAAGTGATTTTTGTCAAGTGCTCTGATTGTTTAGGTATTCATGGCATCCGTTCAACCACGCTGATATACCTTCATTCCATTTCCTGTCGAGGAATTATAAACTAAAATATATTTCATCGCTTATTACGTATGGCAGAATAATTGCTCATTATTCCAGGTAGCTAAATCTTTAGCCAGAAATAGACATGATGACATTGAGGATGAAGAAGTGGATCTTTATAACTGCATAAGGCTGTCCATTGTTTTCTATCAGGGGGCCAGAGTGCACTGTACATTGCAGGACTGTATAGATTGCTTGGAGGCAGGATGGTGAAGTGGCTGCCACAGAGTGAAGGTGAGTGTGAGCTGCCATCTTGCTTGGCATTCACCCTTCCTTGGCTGGCCTCACTGCCCTGTCAAGGTCCATCCCTTCACCCGGGTCGGGAATTGCCTGTGGGATTCACTTGGCGTAGATGCAGAGATGGGGCATATGAGGCCACTCTAACACTTGATTACACACATTCACAGACTATCAGTCCCATCAACACTCGCACTCACATTCACACTCATGCACAGATGCATAGTCACTCACACTCGTACGCACCCTTATGACACACATACACACGTATTTCCCTATGCCTCCATCTCCTGTGCAGTCAGCGTGACTGTGACTGTTCCCTCTAAAGGTCAGTGTCTGTAGGCAGAGAGAGAACACACAGGGTCACAGGCAGAGTCCTTATTTGCAAACTCATCCATGTTGTGCTAATGAAGGTGGGTCTCTGGAATCCCAGAACGCCACAGAACACGCCCTCTGTGTTTCCTGTGCTTTGATTGGCGCAACAGACAGTGCAGTGACACGTAACAGGCTGTATAATCCGGATGGGACCCACAGGCATTCTGTGTCCTTCTCATCACCTCCATTAGGGTTTCTCTGACTCTCCATCCTTCAGTCTATTGCTTTCACTGCAAGCATATCAACCAGGGCAATTAAGCACAATTTACAGGAGTCAATGAGCATCCGAGAAGGTTACGGATGGTTCTTCCTTTAGCTTCTGTCAGTAAAGTGCGAACTGTGAGTCAGATGGTGAGGAGTCAAACAGAGAGTCAGTGACATGAGCTAGTAGCTACATGCACATTTCTCAAATGTCTATGATGATTGGCAGGCTTGTGTTTCAGGCCATCCAATACTGCATCCAAAATCCAAACTCCTTGAGGAAGTGCTCTGCCAGAGGGAGCGGTGTGTAAATTGACAGTAATCCCTTTCCTCTTGCCCGGCCAAATGGATTCAAACTCATTCATCACTCAGAAGCAGTGGGAAAGTTTAATAGGACATGACATCTCCAGAAGAGAAGGTCCAATTAGATGTTGAAGTGAGAATCGAGAGAATGCTGAGGTAGGTAGTTACAATGAGACAAGGAGACAGCTAAGACCGTGTAGAAATATGTCTGCTGCTCATCCATTAGCTTTATCAAGCTCAGCCATCCGTGCTGTGTAGGAGAAGACTACATAACAGAGCAGACTGGTCTCATAGACTAGACGTAGCATAGTAAACGTAAATCCGGGACACTCAAATTACACTGAACAAAAATATTAATTCAACATGTAAAGTGTTGGTCCCATATTTCCTGAGCTGAAATAAAAGATCACATCCCTGTTAGTGAGCATTTCTCCTTTGCCAATATAATCCAACCACCTGCGTGCAATTCGCATGCTGATTGCAGGAATGTCCACCAGAGCTGTTGCCAGATAATGTCATTTTAATTTCTCTACTATAAGCCGCCCCCAACTTAGTTTTAGAGAATTTGGCAGTTCGTCCAACCGGCCTCACAACTACAGACCACCTGTAACCACGCCAGCCCAAGACCTCCACATCTGGCTTCTTCATTTGCGGGATCGTTTGAGAAAAGCCACCCGGACAGCTAATGAAACTGTGAGATTGCACAACTGAATAATTTCTGCACAAACTGTCAGAAACCGTCTTAGGGACGCTCATTTGTGTGCTCGTCGTTCTCACCAGGCTCTTGACCTGACTGCAGTTCGGCGTCATAACCGACTGTTCCAGTTCCTGTCAATATCCAGAAACTTCGCACAGCCATTGAACCTTCCACAGGCCACAGTCAACAGCCTGATCAACTCTATGTGAAGGAGATGTCTCGCGCTGCATGAGGGAAATGGTGGACAAACTGACTGGTTTTCTGATCTACCTACTTTTATTTTAAGACATCTGTGACCAACAGATGCATATCTGTATTCCCAGTCATGTGAATTCCATAGATTAGGACCTAATGAATGTATTTCAACTGAACTGTAACTCAGTAAAATCTTTGAAATTCTTGCATGTTGCATTCATATTGTTCAGTGTAGTATGATATGTTCTGTTTGGGTATGGTTACATAAGATAGACGGTTACTTAAGGCAAAAACTAAAGGAGCGTGGTTGGTTGAGGTAGATGGGTGGGCGTATAACGCAAACGTCTAGCTGCGTGTTCAAATCTCATCACGGACAACTTCAGCATTTGAGCTAATTAGCAACTTTGCAATGACATACTACTTTTCGGGTACTTTGCGACTACTTAACATGTCAGCTAACCCTTTCCCCAACCCTAACCTTAACCCTTTTAGCTAACCCTAACCTTAACCAATAACCCCCTACTCATTCCATGGAGTGCCTAGTGTCTGCGGGTTTTCACTCCTCCCTTGTACTTGATTGATCAATTAAGGTCACTAATTAGTAAATAACTCCCCTCACCTGGTTGTCTAGGTCTTAAATGAAAGGAAAAACCCAAAAACTCACAGACACTAGGCCCTCCATGGAATGATTTTGACACACTTGCCTTAAAGTTGAAGTTACCCAGATACCTAACGTTAGCCACCTAGCCAAAGTTAGCCAATGTTAGGCCCAACAAATTGGAACTCGTATCATCATACAGTTAACAAATTCATTAAATGTTGTACATTTAGCAAATTCATAACATATCATACAAAATGTAATTCATAACATATCATACAAAATGTAATTCATAACATATCATACAAAATGGATGATGGACATCCACAAATTAACATACCATACAAAAAGTAACATGTCATACTAAATGGAGTGGTTCGGATTTACATCCATAACAATGCGAAATGCTCTTATACCACGTTGAACAGAGCTATAGGGCATTTCCATCTGAAAGGACCAATGAGAACCAACCATGTGAAATTCATAGGAGCATGTCAAATATAGGCGTCAAATGAAAGCGAAGAGAGTCTATATGTTGGAGAAATGAAGGTATATATACACGTTTCAACCACTTTCCATCCTAAACATTTGGAATAAGAAAAGGCTTTGATTTCTGGTCAAACAGATGGAAATGGGGTCTTAGACAACATCTTGCTGTACCAGAAAAAAGTTTTCAAAAGGTATTAGAAATACATCAAAACACAATAATGTAGAAGACCCCTACCAACTAAATATACTGCCAGAGAATTTGCCAGTATGTCCAACCGGCCTCACAAAAGCAGACCACATGTAAACACACCAGCCTAGGACCTACACATCCATCTTATTCACCAGCGGGATCATCTGAGACCAGCCACCCGGAGAGGTGATGAAACTGAGGAGTATTTCTATCTGTAGTAAAGCCCTTTTGTGGGGAAAAATTCATTCTGATTAGCTGGGCCAGGCTCCCAAGCTCCAACTCAAGTGAGTGGGCCTATTCACTCCCAGGCCCAGCCACGGCTGCGCCCCTTCCCAGTCATGTGAAATCCATAGATTAGGGCCTAATGAATTCATAAAAATTGACTGATTTCCTTATATGAACTGTACCTCGGTAAAATAGTTGCAAGTGTTGCATGTTTGTTCAGTACACACACACACACACACACACACACACACACACACACACACACACACACACACACACACACACACACACACACACACACACACACACTCACACACACACACACACAGTTGAAGTCTGAAGTTTATATACACTTAGGTTGGAGACATTAAAACTCGTTTTTCAACCACTCCACAAATGTCTTGTTAACAAACTATAGTTTTGGCAAGTTGGTTAGGACATCTACTTTGTGCGCGACACAATTAATTTTTCCAACAATTGTTTACAGACAGATTATTTCACTATATCACAATTCCAGGGGATCAGAAGTTCACATACACTAAGTTGACTGTGCCTTTAAACAGCTTGGAAAATTCCAGAAAATGATGTCATGACTTTAGAAGCTTCTGATAGGCTAATTGACATAATTTGAGTCAATTGGAGGTGTACCTGTGGATGTATTTCAAGGCCTACCTTCAAACTCATTGCCTCTTTGCTTGACATCATGGGAAAATCAAAAGAAATAAGCCAAGACCTCAGACATTTTTTTTGTAGACCTCCACAAGTCTGGTTCATTCTTGGGAGTAATTTCCAAATTCTTGAAGGTACCACGTTCATCTGTTCAAACAATAGTATGCAAGTATAAACACCATGGGACCACTCAGCCATCATACCGCTCAGGAAGGAGACGTGTTCTGGTAACCCAACGTGATCAGGTCGGCTCTCAGAGTATGAAATTCAAATAATGTATGTGAAATATGGCTGATGACGCATTTCCCTCTGAAGTGACACAGGATTTCACTCAGATGAATTAAACACAGAAGTTGTAAAACACTCATGGCACATAAGGGAAATACATACTGTAACTCTTCAAAATAAACAATATACAATACGATCTCACTCACAAGAGCCTTCCACATAGATTCTTATATATCTCTACTGAATTAAAAAGCCATTAATTGAGAGAATCGAAGTACCTTTGAAGTGAATGGTATTTCACTGCTCTATTTCCAACTGGCAGAGAGGTTTAGTCTCCGTAGAGGACAAGATGTCTGATTGGTATCAAGGTCAATTCAAAACAATTTCAAGCAAACTATGTCAAAAACATACTTTCTAAAGAAAACCGGAGTGATGTGAAATCAACATCTTGTCCAATGATGGCACATCTTGATTGGTTTGTGGGACACAGTGGTCCGGTAACAGACTGGCCACCTGCAGCCCTGACCTTGGGTGAGGAGGGTGAGAGGAGGGGGAGAGAAGGAGGAAGGGGTAGAAGGTGGCAGAAGGGCAGAGTGGAGTAGTAAAGTGCAATAGTAGGGACGGGAGAGAGGGAGTAGAGGCCAACAGGAGGTGGACATGGCCTCAGGGGGCCCCAGGGGTCACCACTGTACCAGAGTGGCTTTAAGACTAGGGCTAGCCCTGGGCTCTCATCACCAACAACATAGAGAACACCCGATACTCCAGCCCTCACACACCTGAAAAGGTCTCACAAGCTGCTGGTGCAGTAAGACTCAAAAAGCATAGCAGAATAGGTCACCTGATTCCCCTCATGCAGTAGCCTAATGCTTGTTAGCTCAAAGACAGGGCAACAGCATGAGATACAGAAGGCTATTTTAGTATATATTAGATTTTTGTTTGTTAATCTTTTGCACAACAATGATTCCTTATTGAGGATTTTATGGACGTACAACATCTTTTTTTTTCCTTTCTCTTTGCTCTTCAGATAATGTGATCCATAGAAACATTTTTTAAATTTTTTAATAATGCAGTTCAGACAATAACAACTACTACTACTGACCAAATCAAAAAAATTGACACACAAATCTAAGGCATACTGAGAATGATTATCATATACTGTTATTGTGATAGTCGTATGTTCTATGTTGTCCATATTTCAGCCTGGGCATGTTTGCCTGGGTTACTTCAGTGTACTCTGTCTAATCCTGTGGTGTTCTGGCCGCCCGGCCCACTCTGCCTCCTACACCCCTGGTAATCTCACCGCTTCCAAGACAGACGGCTGTTGGGTACAGCTGGCAGCCTTGGACGCTCTCTAGGAAATTGAGACCACACAGAAAGCTGTCTAAACACCGGAACAAAAGGTTAAACATCCCAAATTGTTTCCCTGCTATGCTGTCTGCAGCCTCCACCGCAAGGTTTTAGTGACAGGACAGTTTGGGAGAATTACGTTGGAGGCAAAAAAAATGTATCCCTCGGGGAGGGAACTCACCTGACCCAATCACAAGAGACATGTAGCACTGTGAGCCTAGTCTGCGGGGAGATTGGTGTGTGATGTAAACTGTTTGAACTGGGTGGAGCTGAGGGCACGTTTGGACTGCCGCTCTGACATTGCTCGTCCATATATTTATACATTCTTAATTTTACTTAGATTTGTGTGTATTGTTGTGAAATTGTTCGATTTTACTGCACTGTTGGAGCTATAAACAAAACAATTTCGCTACACCCGCAATAACATCTGCTAAACACGTGTATGTGACCAATAAAATTTGACATGTCCAGTCCAACAGGCAATTATTGTGATACAGTTGTAATGAAAATAGTATTTTGCTTCATGTTTGTTCACCATAAAAAGAAGAAAGTCCACTTCACAGACCAGCATTGATGTTACATTTTGCTATGAGGTAATGTTGTTGGGTAATTTATTTCTTTAGTGAGCTATTCTCTGAGTGTTAATAATGTCTATTTCTTGATAAAGCCAAATAATGAGGTTTTCATGCCAATGCTATTTGGCAAGATTATGCTAATTACACTAATTGCTAATGCAATTAAGAGCCACAGAAAACATTGGCAATCTTCTTCACGGCACATAGGGAGGAAAGTCTCTCATCACATCATAGATAATGAACTGGTGATACATCTACAGATATAATTACTAGCCCATTGCACTGTATCTATAACGTTCTTAGCCAAATACACAAATGAGGGGAGACGATATTCCAGAGGAGAACCCATCTGGTAAAAGGGCTTGAATTCAAATGAACTATTTTATCTATTTAACCTATTTTTAAAGGTTGAAGTCATTGGCAAGTCATTGAAGAACAAATTCTTATTTACAATGACGGCCTACCAAAACGCTTCCTGCGGGGACGTGGGCTGGGATCAAAAATTTAAATATAGGTCAAAACATACACCACGACACTACATAAAGAGAGACCTAAGACAACAACACAGCATGGTAGCAACACATGACAACACAGCATGGTAGCAAAAAAACATGGCAGCAGCACAACATTGTAGCAGCACAAAATATGGTACAAACATTATTGGGCACATACAACAGCACAAAGGGCAAGAAGACAGAGACAACAATACATCACATGAAGCAGCCACAACTGTCAGTAAGAGTGTCCATGATTGAGTCTTTGAATGAAGAGATGGAGATAAAACTGTTCAGTTTGAGTGTTTTTGCAGCTTGTTCCAGTCGCTAGCTGCAGCGAACTGAAAAGAGGACCGACCCAGGGACGTGTGTGCTTTGGGGACCTTTAACAGAATGGGACTGGCGGGTGTTGTATGTGGAGAATGAGGGCTGCAGTAGGTATCTCCGATAGGGGGGAGTGAGACCTAAGAGTTTTTATAAATAAGCATCAACCAGTGGGTCTTGTGACGGGTATACAGATGACCAGTTTACAGAGGAGTATAGAGTCCAGTGATGTGTCCTATAAGTGCGTTTGTGGCAAGCCTGATGGCCGAATAGTAAAGCACGTCTAGCCGCTCTAGAGCACCTTCCCCTGCCAATCTATAAATTGCGTCTCCGTAATCTAGCATGGGTAGGATGGTCATCTGAATCAGGGTTAGTTTGGCAGCTGTGGTAAAAGAGGAGTGATTACAATAGAGGAAACCAAGTCTAGATTTAACTTTAGCCTGCAGCTTTGATATGAGCTGAGAGAAGCACAGTGTACCAACTAGCCATACTCCCAAGTACTTGAATGAGGTGACTACCTCAAGCTCTAAACCCTCAGTGGTAGTAATAACACCTGTGGGAAGAAGGGCATTCTTCTTACCAAACCACATGACCTTTGTTTTGGAGGTGTTCAGGACAAGGTTAAGGGCAGAGAACTTGTTGGAAACTAAGAAAGCTTTGTTGTAGAGCGTTTATTAACACAACATCTGGGGAGGGGCCAGCTAAGTATAAGACTATCATCTGCATATAAATGGATGAAAGAGCTTCCTACTGCCTGAGCTATGTAGTTGATGTAAATTGAGAAGAGCGTGGGGCCTAGGATTGAGCAGTGGCTGAGACAGGAGATTTTCTGACATCATACACTGCACTCTTTGAGAGAGGTAATTAGCAAACCAGGCCAAAGACCCCTCAGAGACACCAATACTCCTTAGCCGGCCCACAAGAATGAAATGGTCTACCGTATCAAAAGCTTTGGCCAAGTCAATAAAAATAGCAGCACAACATTGCTTAGAATCAAGGGCAATGGTGACAACATTTAGGATCTTGCAGTGACACATCTATAACCTGAGCAGAAACCAGATTGCATACCAGAGAGAATACTATAGACATCAAGAAAGCCAGTCAGTTGATTATTTATACTTGTATATCTGTATTTATTTCACCTTTATTTAACCGATAGGCAGTTGCGACCTGGCCAAGATAAATAAAAGCAGTGTGGCAAAAACAACAGCACAGAGTTACACATAAACAAACGTACAGTCAATAACACAAAATAAAAAGAGAAAAATAGAAAAATCTATGTACAGTGTGTGCAAATGTAGAAGAGTAGGGAGGTAAGGCAATAAATAGGTCATAGAGGCAAATATAATTACAATTTAGCATTAATACTGGAGTGATAGAAGTACAGATAATGTGCAAGTAGAGATACTGGGGTGCAAAAGAGCAAGAGGGTAAGTAATAATATGGGGATGAGGTAGTTGGGTGTGCTATTTACAGATGGGCTGTGTACATGTACAGTGATCAGTAAGCTGCTCTAACAGCTGATGTTTAAAGTTAGAGAGGGAGATATAAGACTCCAGCGTCAGTGATTTTTGCAATTCGTTCCAGTCATTGGGAGCAGAGAACTGGAAGGAAAGAAGGCCAAAGTAAGTGTTGGCTTTGGGGATAACCAGTGAAATATACCTGCTGGAGCACGTGCTCTGAGTACTATTTTGAGTGAAGGAGGCTTTGTTTGCGAAATAGGAAGCCGATTCTAGATTTAATTTTGGATTGAAGATGCTTAATGTGAGTCTAGAAGGAGAGTTTACAGTCTAACCAGACACCTAGGTATTTGTAGTTGTCCACATATTCTAGGTCAGAACCGTCCAGAGTAGTGATGCTAGTCGGGTGGGAGGGTGTGGGCAGCAATCGGTTGAAGAGCATGCACTTAGTTTTACTAGCATTTAAAAGCAGTTGGAGGCCATGTAAGGAGTGTAGTATGGTGTTGAAGCTCGTTTGGATGTTTGTTAGCAGTGTCCAAAGAAGGGCCAGATGTATACAAAATGGTGTCGTCTGCGTAGAGGTGGATAAGAGAATCACCAGCAGCAAGAGCGACATCATAGAGATTGCCAGAGTTCTGGACAACAGGCCCTCCGATTTGACACACTGAACACTGAGAAGTAGTTATTTGAGAAGCCAAGGCTATTGAGTCTGCCGATAAGAATGCGGTGATTGACAGAGTCGAAAGCCTTGGCCAGGTCGATGAAGACGGCTGCACAGTACTGTCTTTTATCGATGGCGGTTATGATATTGTTTAGGATCTTGAATGTGGCTGAGGTGCACTCATGATCAGCTCGGAAACCAGATTGCATAGTGGAGAAGGTACGGTGGGATTTGAAATGGTCGGTGATCTGTTAATTAACTTGGCATACGAAGATTTTAGAAAGGCAGGTCAGGATGGATATAGGTCTGTAACCGTTTGGGTCTAGAGTGTCCCGGATGACCGCGGCAACTTGACTGCGGCAACTTTACAATCTTTGGTGATCTCAGACGATACAAAAGAGAGGTTGAATAAGCTAGTAATAGGGGTTGCAACAATTCCGGACGATAATTTTAGAAAGAGAGGGTCCAGATTGTCTAGCCCAGCTGATTTGTAGGGATCCAGATTTTGCAGCTCTTTCAGAACATCAGCTGTCTGGATTTGGGTGAAGGAGAGGGGAGGGGGTTGCTGCAGGGGGTGCTGAGATGTTGGCACGGGTTAAGGGTAACCAGGTGGAAAGCATGGCGAGCCGTGGAAAAATGCTTATTGAAATGATCGATTATCGGCCTCCCAGGTGGCGCAGTGGTCTAGGGCACTGCATCGCAGCGCTAGCTGTGCCACCAGAGACTCTGGGTTTGCGCACAGGCTCTGTCGCAGCCGGCAGCGACTGGGAGGTCCGTGGGGCGACGCACAATTGGCCTAGCGTCGTCCGGGTTAGGGAGGGTTTGGCCGGTAGGGATATCCTTGTCTCATCGCGCACCAGCGACTCCTGTTGCGGGCTGGGCGCAGTGCACGCTAACCAAGGTCGCCAGGTGCACGGTGTTTCCTCCGACACATTGGTGCGGCCGGCTTCTGGGTTGGATGCGCGCTGTGTTAAGAAGCAGTGCGGCTTGGTTGGGTTGTGTTTCTGAGGACGCATGGCTTTCAACCTTCGTCTCTCCCGAGCCCGTACGGGAGTTGTAGTGATGAGACAAGATAGTAACTACTAATAATTGGATACTACGAAATTGGGGAGAAAAAAGGGGTAAAAGAAAAAAGAAGAAAATAAAAAAAAGATTGATTATCGTAGATTTATCGGTGGTGACAGTGTTTCCTATCCTCAGTGCAGTGGGCAGCTGGGAGGAGGTGCTCTTATTCTCCATGGACTTCACAGTGTCCCAAAGCTTTTTGGAATTAGTGCTACAGGTAGCAAATTTCTGTTTGAAAAAGCTAGCCTTGGCTTTGGTAACTGACTCAGTATATTGGTTCCTGACTTCCCTCAAAAGTTGCATGTCGCAGGGGCCAGTCGATGCTAATGCAGAACGCCACAGGATGTTTTTGTGCTAGTCAAGGGCAGTCAAGTATGGGGTGAACCAAGGGCTATATCTGTTCTTAGTTCTACATTTTTTGAATGGGGCATGCTTATTTAAGATGGAGAGGAAAGCACTTTTGAAGAGCAAGCAGGCATCCTCTACTGACGGGATGAGGTCAATATCCTTCCAGGATACCCGGGCCAGGTCAATCAGAAAGGCCTGCTCGCTGAAGGGTTTTAGGGAGCGTTTGAAAGTGATGAGGGGTGGTCGTTTGACCGAGGCAGTGATCGCTGATATCCTGGTTGAAGACAGCAGAGGTGTATTTAGAGGGCAAGTTGGTCAGGATGATATCTAAGAGGGTGCCCACATGGTTACGGATTTAAGGTTGTACCTGGTAGGTTCCTTGATCATTTGTGTGAGATTGAGGGCATCTAGGTTAGATTGTAGGACGGCTGGGGTGTTAAGCATGTCCCAGTTTAGGTCACCTAACAGTACAAATACTGAAGATAGATGGGGGGCGATCAATTCACATATGGTGTCCAGGGAACAGCTGGGGGCTGAAGGGGGTCTATAACAAGCGCCAACGGTGTGAGACTTGTTTCTGGAAAGATGGACTTTTAAAAGGAGAAGCTCGAATTGTTTGGGCACAGACCTGGATAGTATGACAGAACTCTGCAGGCTATCTCTGAAGTAGATTGCAAATCCGCCCCCTTTGTCAGTTCTATCTTGTCAGAAAATGTTATAGTTATTTATAGGATTTTTGGTGTCCTTCCTAAGCTAGGATTCAGACACGGCTAGGACATCCGGGTTGGCGTAGTGAATAAGCAGTGAATAAAACAAACTTAGGGAGGAGGCTTCTAACGTTAACATGCATAAAATGAGAGCACCTGGGGAGTGGGAGTGATGCTGGGGGCTACAGGGCCTGGGTTAACCTCTAGATCACCAGAGGAACAGAGGAAGAGTAGGATAAGAGTACAGCTAAAGGCTAAAAGAACTAGTCATCTAGTGCGCTCGGAACAGAGAGTAAGAGGAGCAGGTTTCTGGGCACTGAAGAATAGATTCAAGGCATAATGTACAGACAAGGGTATGGTAGGATGTGAGTACAGTGGAGGTAAGCCTAGGCATTGAGTGACGATGAGAGAGGTTTTGTCTCTAGAAGCACCATTTAGCCGGTGCTGTCACTGAATGTGTGGGGGTGGAACAAAAGGGCTAGCTAAGGCATATTGAGCAGGGCTGTAGGCTCTACAGTGAAATAAGACAAAAATCACAAACCAAAACAGCAATAGACAAGGCATATTGACATTAGGGAGAGGCATGTGTAGCCGATTATTGACATGTTTTTCCAACACTTTTGATAAACAGGGCAAAATAGAAATGGACCTTTAACAGTTAGAATTAGCTTTAAATAAAGTATGCACCGGGACTGCCTTCCAAGCAATGAGAAACTCCCCAGAGAAGAGAGAGGTTAAAAAAGGTCAGAGATAGGCTTGGCGATGATAGGGGCATCAACCTTAAAGAAGAAAGGTTCTAAACCTTCTGACCCAGATTGTTTTTGTGGTCAAATTTAAAGAACTCCTTTAGCACCTCTGACTCAGTGACCGCCTGCATGGAGAAACTTTGTAGCGGGGCAGGGGAAAAGAGGGAGGAGCATCAGGGCTAGTCGTATTAGAAGGGGTGGGAGATAAGGAAATGTTGGACGGACAAGGAGGGATGGCTGAGTCAAATAGTAATTCTGACTTAATGAAGTGGTGATTAAAGAGCTCAGCTATGTCTTCCTTGTCAATAACAACCACATCATCAACATTAAAGGACATGGGCAGCTGTGAGGAGGAGGGTTTATTCTCCAGGTATTTAACCATTTTCCAGAACTTATTGGGATTAGACCCAGAGAGAGAACTGCTCCTTAAAGTAACTAACTTTGACCTTCCGCATAGCCTGAGTACACTTATTTCTCATTTTCCTGAACGAGAGCCAGTCAGGCTGAGTATGCCGAGCCTTTTGCCAAATGGAATTCTTGAGGTGGAGTAACTGTCAGATCAGGGTCGAACCAGGGGCTGAACCTGTTTTTAATTCTCATTTTCATTATGGGGGCGTGTTTGTTAACAAAACCACTGAAAATATTGAAAAAGAAGGTCCAAGCATATTCAACAGAGGGGATAAAGCTGCTTCTATACCAGTTTACAGAGGCCAGTTCATGAAGGAAGCCTTGCTCATTCAAGTGTTTTAGCAAGGATCTATGAATCAGGACAGGTTGTTTCACTGAGCAGCCATTACAAACATAGGCTGTAAAACAGTGGTCCCTAAGGTCATTACAGAAAACACCAGACTAATATCATCAGGAATGTTTGCGAGGATAACATTAAGGAGAGCAGCCTTTTCTGGGTGTTTGGAGTCATACCTTGTGGGATTGGTAGTAATCTGAGAAAGTTGTAGGGAGTCCCATTGCTTTAGGACTTGGTCAAGTGGTTTAAGCATGTCCCAGTTTAGGTCATCTAGCAACCAAGCATGGAAGGTGTTCCTTGGTAAAGATTGCCACTCCACCACCTTTGGAAGATCTGTCTTGACAAAAAAAGGTTCTAACCAGAAAGGTTAACATCAGTGTTCAAAACACTCTTTCTTAACCACATCTCAGTAATGACCAACACATCTGGATTGGAGCTGTGAACCCAAGCTTTCAATTGATCCATTTTAGGTAAAAAGCTTCTAGTGTTAACGCGCCAGAAAACCAAGGCTTTTATGAGGGCAGAAATCAGTGAAGCAGATATCAGAGTCAGAATTGGGGCTAGCAACAGTAGATGGGCCAGGGTGTACATGCACATTTCTAGATATCAGCAGCAGTAATACAATCAGGGCATGGCAGAGGACAGGGAGAGCTGTCCTCATTTGAATGTGCATTAGATGGCAATAAGATCATATTGTACCGCGATTTCATCAGGTAACATGAATACAAAACCAGCGAGAGGTGGTTAGAATAGGATGGGAGGCCAGGAGTCCGTCTAACCAATAGAGAGTCAGCATCCCAAGTGTGGGAACGAACGTAGTCTGTCCCACAGTTGGGTAAACAAGCAAGTTCATAGTAAACAAAGCATACAGGAGTCATGAGGCAAATGGCATAAAGCACAATAAAAAAATATAACGACTTGGGGCTAGACATAACTTCAGAGTCAGTGTAGTAGACAAGTTGAGTAGGTGTCACACACACTTGGGAGAAACTTTTTTCTGGACAAACTACAGAGCCACGTCTACAGAGAAATCAATCTAACACGATCTGATTTTTATGGAACGGTCTGCCTACCCATGTCAGAGACGCAAACTCGGTCTCAACCTTTAAGTCTTTACTGAAGACTCATCTCTTCAGTGGGTCATATGATTGAGTGTAGTCTGGCCCAGGAGTGGGAAGGTGAACGGAAAGGCTCTGGAGCAACGAACCGCCCTTGCTGTCTCTGCCTGGCCGGTTCCCCTCTTTCCACTGGGATTCTCTGCCTCTAACCCTATTACAGGGGCTGAGTCACTGGCTTACTGGGGCTCTCTCATGCCGTCCCTGGAAGGGGTGCGTCACCTGAGTGGGTTGATTCACTGATGTGGTCATCCTGTCTGGGTTGACGCCCCCCCTTGGGTTGTGCCATGGCAGAGATCTTTGTGGGCTATACTCAGCCTTGTCTCAGGATGGTAAGTTGGTGGTTGAAGATATCCCTCTAGTGGTGTGGGGGCTGTGCTTTGGCAAAGTGGGTGGGGTTATATCCTTCCTGTTTGGCCCTGTCCGGGGGTGTCCTCGGATGGGGCCACAGTGTCTCCTGACCCCTCCTGTCTCAGCCTCCAGTATTTATGCTGCAGTAGTTTATGTGTCGGGGGGCTAGGGTCAGTTTGTTATATCTGGAGTACTTATCCTGTCCTATTCGGTGTCCTGTGTGAATCTAAGTGTGCGTTCTCTAATTCTCTCCTTCTCTCTTTCTTTCTCTCTCTCGGAGGACCTGAGCCCTAGGACCATGCCCCTGGACTACCTGACATGATGACTCCTTGCTGTCCCCAGTCCACCTGGCTGAGCTGCTGCTCCAGTTTCAACTGACCTGAGCCCTAGGACCATGCCCCAGGACTACCTGACATGATGACTCCTTGCTGTCCCCAGTCCATCTGACCGTGCTGCTGTTCCAGTTTCAACTGTTCTGCCTTATTATTATACGACCATGCTGGTCATTTATGAACATTTGAACATCTTGGCCATGTTCTGTTATAATCTCCACCCGGCACAGCCAGAAGAGGACTGGCCACCCCACATAGCCTGGTTCCTCTCTAGGTTTCTTCCTAGGTTTTGGCCTTTCTAGGGAGTTTTTCCTAGCCACCGTGCTTCTACACCTGCATTGCTTGCTGTTTGGGGTTTTAGGTTGGGTTTCTGTACAGCACTTTGAGATATCAGCTGATGTACGAAGGGCTATATAAATACATTTGATTTGATTTGATATAGCCCCTTGTTACAGAGGGAGAGAGAGGGAAGAAAATCGAGGTGTGGAGAGACCGAGTGACCGTGACGAGTAAACAGTTGAAGGAAAGTCAAAAGGAGGGGAGAATCATTTAAATTACAGTTAAGGAAAAAGAGAAGTCTGCAGGATGATATGGCAGAAATTACAAATTGATGGAGAGGAAGCGAAAGAAAAAAAAATCCTGAAGAAGGAAAGATTTTGAAAAGAAAAACTAATCACAAGAAACAGAGTAAAGGAGAAAGAGGGTTTAAGGGAAGGTGATGAGGGATTATACAATTTGACAGAACCAGGGAAGAAGAGAGAGCAGAAAAAAGGGTTTTGCCGAAGTTGAGGCGCTGCGGAGAGTGCAGACGTGTGTGATTGGATGGGTATTTGACAGGTGCTCTCTCCTGTCTCTCCGGTGTAAATCTCAGCATTAGAGAAATACTACCCCACTGTGCAGTGGCCTTGCTAAAGTCTGCCTAATGCTCCAGGGAGAGTTCACACTGAACCGTGCAAACAACAGAGGTTCTGAGTTCTCCCTGATGAAAGCTTAGAATGAAAAAAGAGAGGGGAGGAATGTGGAAGGATTTCAGAGGAGGGAAAGATAGCAGGGGACTCAGCTGCTCTTTTTTAGAGCTTATGGGAGAAAGGGAAGGAGAGAGGGATGAAGAGGGACTTAAGAGGAGGGGAAGGAGGACTCAGCTGCTTGCTCTCTATCCCAGTATGTGATTCCTACCCCTGCAAGCTGGGCCGGCCTCCCAACAGGAATAGTACTATGTGAGATGTATCATACGTTTTTACAATCACATGTCATTTGAATCTACAATATAGATCATGAATGATTGATTATTTGCCTTATAGAAAATGCCACCAAAAGTCCAACAATAGAGTCTCAAATTACAATGGCGACAGTCTGTAGCATGTCTAGCGTAATGATAACCAACAAAATTGAGTCACACTAAATATGTCAATTGAAATCAGAATTAATTGTAATTTTACTGACCCTGGATTTGGGCAGATGCTAACATAGAGGTCCCATATTCACCTCATAGCTTCCCAAAGGCTTGGGTAGGCAGCATGCCATGGTCTGCTCTGTACAATGAGGTCCCTGGGTAATTGGGTGCTGCACATCAAACACAGATCTCTTCTGACACCACACAGGAATTCACTGGCTTCACTGGAGCTGGGATAAAACCGCATGCTGTATAAACGCATGCAGGCAGTTAGTCTCAAAGAAACAGCACAGCCAAGCACACAAACAACAAACTCTGTGCCGACACACAGATAATAGGCCCCTTAGACAATGTTAACCCAGACACATCCACCAATCAGCCTTCACCACACCATGAAGGAAGAAAGGCCGCTCCTCATCTGAAGTACGAGAGATTGATTGGTCTGAGATGAGAGCGAGCGATGAGACAGGGAGAGGGGCAGGGAAGACATGCTAGATAGAGGATTGGAGAGGGAGATAGGTCCTGACAGTTTACTGCCATACAACTGGCCAATCTGTCAATCTGTGATGGTTGTGTATTTATTTCTAAGAAAGCTGCATAATTCATTTCAGCCAGATGCATGCTGGAGTGGAGAGAGGCAGCGATGCCTCTGCATCCATTTCAACTCCCATGATGAATTCATGAACCAAAGGCGCTCCGTCCTCTTAACCTTAAGAGTGTGGCAACCCGGTGCAGAGAGATGAGTATACCTGTCAAATAGAGAGAACAGTGAATGCCATCCAGAAACACACCCACAATGCATACCAAATGTTCCTCAGCCCTGCTCTTAAAGGCTCTGAGAGAGGCGACACACACACACACACATACTCAACAACAAAGTATTCCCCTCACTCTGTCTGTATACGGCAGTTAAGCTAGCAGTTAAGGGTGTTGGGCCAGGGATTAAAAGGTTGCTGGTTCGAATATCCCCGAGCCGGTTAGGTGAAAAATATGCCCATGTGCCCTTGAGCAAGGCACTTAAAACTATTTGCTCCTATAAGTTGCTCTGGATAAGAGTGTACTAAATGACAATAAAACTAATGTATAAGCAGCCAGTGAAGTCAAATTCTCATGTGAGTTGACAGAAATATGCAGTGTGTGCACAGCATATCATAGATTCCAGTGCAGGCCTCAATACAATGAAAAGTCCTAACAGTGTCTTTCATGTAGTTCAAAGCCTGGATTCTCAGCACTGTATTTCTGATCAAACTTGCTCTGACAGTAAAGCTGAAAGATCTCACCATCAACTGTCACCAACATGTACAGACATTCAATATTGGTTCCAAACATCCAGATAGAAATGGAATAGGTCCCTTCCCCTGCAAATGTAAAAAAAAATACAAAATCAAAAGTAGCAAATGACCTAAAAATACACTCCAACTCCTGGGATGCTTTGGGAGAGGAGGAGGAGGCCTTTCTTCTCTTCCTCTTGCCGTCGGCTCTTCACATCACATACACATTAACCCTGCATAATGAAGGAAACAACTGTGTTTACAGTTTTCATCATTAGCTCCCCTCGCTGCCACACTTTGCCACAGCTCTCAGAAATAAAATATAATTTACCCGACTCCCTGCTGCTGGATAGCAGTGTCTGCTCTGCTCTGCTCTCCTTCTGCTGCTGTATCCTCTGCCTCCTCATAACATGATTTGATGAACTGACGCATTATTATTTAATGCTGAACAGCTAAAATGTAGCATGCTTCTGAACTGATACCATGATCCCCTGCAATAGACAGAGAGGCTGATTGAGGAGAGTGCAGGTGGATGACTGAACTCCAGCACAATGTGACTGATCACCCATCTTCACCTGTCACTC
This sequence comes from Oncorhynchus kisutch, assembly GCF_002021735.2. Lineage (NCBI taxonomy): Eukaryota > Metazoa > Chordata > Actinopteri > Salmoniformes > Salmonidae > Oncorhynchus > Oncorhynchus kisutch. The sequence continues at coordinate 35,836,817 of NC_034186.2, read as the reverse complement.
ACTCCCCTGCTGAACGTTGCCAGTTCCAAGCTCAGTCGGCCCTGTAAACTATTAACTAAATGCTCCATGTGAAAACGGATTGATCCATCTAATGTTAAATACTCCCATTTGCACAGAGCAGCAATCTGTTTAAGGCTGGTTACACAATAAATAGGGTTCTATTATGACTTATAGCCAGGGTCGGGGCTGTGTGTGGGAACAGTTATACAATATAACAGCTATTTTGGGCAAACACTTATAAATCAATCAAATTAAAGCCACCTGCTGGCAAGTGGTGGGCAGACCCTGGGCCGGGTAATCAAACACCCTGTGGACTCACATCAATCACATTATGGCACATTGGTACAACCAGCTTGTGGCTTGTGCGATGACTAGATGATTATTAATCTAATTACATAATTAAAGAGCTGACCCAAACAATATGTCCACACAGAGAGAGAGAGAGGAACCTGAACCATCGTCCCCAAAGGCCCAAGCAAATAGGTGGGATAAAACAGGAATGCCAGAGACGCTATGGCCTATGAGTGATACAGCTACTGTAGTATAGAGCCTGTAGAACTCACCCTGCTGCCCCCACAACCCACTCATGTACCATACCGGAGAGAGATCTGTTTTATGGCCAGAAAGTCACACTATTTCAAGTGGAGCTGCCAGGCCCAGAAAATACATCAAATCAAATGAGGTGGAGACTGACAAGTATATAAACTCACAGCCCCCTCCTCGTAAAACTGCCCACTAGGTGATTTAGCGGCTCTGCGGCCACACTCAGTTACACCTAAAGGTTCATGTTTTTAACTGCTAGCCTCTTACACTACCATACCTCTATCTTCTGCCATTTTGTTGACCTTCTGAAAATAACAGGATCTAAGTGTTTCTGAGTCATTGTAGAAAAACGATAACAAATATATTGTTGCTCAATAATTGATATGAAATGTGATGGGAAACCAACAACTAAAAACCTGAACAAAATGACTTGTTCACTCCTCAATATATGTTCCAGGCTGTAGCAGATCACATTGACCATATAGAAATAATAACCAGCTACAGCACATACAGTATACCGCTACTAATGAGAGTGTTTTCTCTCAGCACCCTTGTATAGACATGACTTGTTCATTCTCTTTCATGCCGAAACCCAAAAGACATACAAAGTAATACAAATCCCTGTTTCCGCCTCTCCTCTGTTCTGTCCTGCTATTTTAGTATCTGCGCTGGCAGATGCTCTTGGTGCTACAAAGGGGATACAGGCAAACTCATTAGCTCAGATGCCAAATGTAACTACACGGCGGGTTCAAGGGCTCCGCTCAACAAGGGGACCGGGGAAACAGAGGAAATGCATTAGGGTTCGTGGAGGTGACAATTGGATAGGTGCGATATGATGATAGGATTGATGATAGGTCCACCTCTGATCGAACTGAGGAATATTCCCTATTGTTGCAGAATAATGTTACTTATTAGCTTTGGTCACCAGCAGGTAGACATCATAGTACAATACTGAATCAAGTTACATAATGGTGCTAATTCCAATCACTACACCTCTATTGTACATAGTACACCTTCATAACAAGGCAATGTAGTAAATGAAAGCCCTCACACAAACATGTAAGACAGGCTCTTTTCAATGTTGTCAATCTGTCTCTTCAATTACTTTCATAAGCTGTGATCCAGGTTTGATGTTCTTAAGGTACGATTGATGTTGCCAAGGGACAGCGCTGCAGTTTGGCAAGGACAGGTCATTCTGAACTTTCATAATGCAACTGAGTGAGTGGGAGGTATATTTCAAGAGTGAACTGTCCAGCTGGACATTTTCACTGTGGCCACTGACATGCCACTAGTAGCCCCTGGGTTGTCCTCCACCACACCTCTACTTGTTCCCTCATTCTCTACTGCAGACTGTGATAGTAGCAGTGCATTAAGCCTGATGACAGGGGATGCATGGGTTTTACTGGCCTCGTAAAGCCATGATGGAACACAATGAAGCTCGGCACTGCCCGTGCTGAGGAGATGTAATGTCACATTTGAGCACAGTGGACATCTTTATATGCAACAGCAGGAGATGGCAAAGGACCGCAGGCATAATGGATACATTGCACTCTGATGCATTCTGGATGCCATAAACATTCATTAGGACATTTCGTTATGGATGGACTGTGGCTAGATGCTGTTAAATACAATTGACTGAGCTGTATAAGTCCAATAGCTACCGGTGCCCTTCTGTTTCTGAAGAACCAATATCCCATCCAATATCCCATCCAATATCCCATAATAGACCAAGTATAATCGCATCTCATCTTATCTCTCACGTAACAAACATCAGGAAAACCAATAAGGACAGGCATCATCAGAAATAACTCCAGGCATATAGGCAGGTGAATTGGATAGGAGAACTGAACTGCGTTCCACCAGCAGTTATTGTTTCGCTTGTCTGTCTGTCTGCCTGCCTGTCTCCCTCTCTCGGTCTGCGTGTCTAGGGAGGCTGGAAGCCCTAGAGGAGCTCCACAGTCAGTCAGTCCCACTAAGCCAGTCAGTCTGACTGTGGCAGGACAGGGAGTCAGACAACACGTCCCCCTCACCGTGATACGCCTGCAGGATCGATCCTGGGGTGCAACCTTCTCTCAGGCCCATGTCCTGGTAATTAAGATCTAATTGTGTGAGGATAAGCAAAGACACAGGCCGAGCAAGGCGGCACAGAGGAAGCAAATAGAGAAGACACGTTTTAGGGACAAGGAGAGAATACCCACCTACAGAGATAACAAGATCAGATGTCTGTTTTCAAAGGAGCTAGACAATCTATTGCTATCACTAGCCGGCTTCCAACCGGTTACTCAACCTTGCACCTTAGAGGCTGCTGTCCTACAAACATAGACTTGGAATCACTAGCCACTTTAATAATGGAACACTAGTCCCTTTCATAATGTTGACATACTGCTTTTCTCATCTCATATCTATATACTGTATTCTATTCTACTGTATTTTAGTCAATGCCGCTCCAACATTGCTCGATCTAATATTAATATACAGTGGGGCAAAAAAGTATTTAGTCAGCCACCAATTGTGCAAGATCTCCCACTTAAAAAGACGAGAGAGGCCTGTAATTTTCATCATAGGTACACTTCAACTATGACAGACAAAATGAGAAAATAATTCCAGAAAATCACATTGTAGGATTTTTAATGTATTTATTTGCAAATGATGGTGGAAAATAAGTATTTGGTCAATAACAAAAGTATATCTCAATACTTTGTTATATACCCTATGTTGGCAATGACAGAGGTCAAACGTTTTCTGTAAGTCTTCACAAGGTTCACACACTGTTGCTGGTATTTTGACCCATTCCTCCATGCAGATCTCCTCTAGAGCAGTGATGTTTTGGGGCTGTTGCTGGGCAACACAGACTTTCAACTCCCTCCAAAGATTTTCTATGGGGTTGAGATCTGGAGACTGGCTAGGCCACTCCAGGACCTTGAAATGCTTCTTACCAAGCAACTCCTTCATTGCCCGGGCGGTGTGTTTGGGATCATTGTCATGCTGAAAGACCCAGCCACGTTTCATCTTCAATGCCCTTGCTGATGGAAGGAGGTTTTCACTCAAAATCTCACGATACATGGCCCCATTCATTCTTTCCTTTACACGGATCAGTCGTCCTGGTCCCTTTGCAGAAAAACAGCCCCAAAGCATGATGTTTCCACCCCCATGCTTCACAGTAGGTATGGTGTTCTTTGGATGCAACTCAGCATTCTTTGTCCTCCAAACACGACAAGTTGAAATTTACCAAAAAGTTATATTTTGGTTTCATCTGACCATATGACATTCTCCCAATCTTCTTCTGGATCATCCAAATGCTCTCTAGCAAACTTCAGACGGGCCTGGACATGTACTGGCTTAAGCAGGGGGACACGTCTGGCACTGCAGGATTTGAGTCCCTGGCGGCGTAGTGTGTTACTGATGGTAGGCTTTGTTACTTTGGTCCCAGCTCTCTGCAGGTCATTCACTAGGTCCCCCCGTGTGGTTCTGGGATTTTTGCTCACCGTTCTTGTGATCATTTTGACCCCACGGGATGAGATCTTGCATGGAGCCCCAGATCGAGGGAGATTATCAGTGGTCTTGTATGTCTTCCATTTCCTAATAATTGCTCCCACAGTTTATTTCTTCAAACCAAGCTGCTTACCTATTGCAGATTCAGTCTTCCCAGCCTGGTGCAGGTCTACAATTTTGTTTCTGGTGTCCTTTGACAGCTCTTTGGTCTTGGCCATAGTGGAGTTTGGAGTGTGACTGTTTGAGGTTGTGGACAGATGTCGTTTATACTGATAACAAGTTCAAACAGGTGCCATTAATACAGGTAACGAGTGGTGGACAGAGGAGCCTCTTAAAGAAGAAGTTACAGGTCTGTGAGAGCCAGAAATCTTGCTTGTTTCTAGGTGACCAAATACTTATTTTCCACCATAATATGCAAATAAATTCATAAAAAATCCTACAATGTGATTTTCTGGTTTTCTTTCTCATTTTGTCTGTCATAGTTGAAGTGTACCTATGATGAAAATTACAGGCCTCTCTCATCTTTTTAAGTGGGAGAACTTGCACAATTGGTGGCTGACTAAATACTTTTTTGCCGCACTGTATTTCTTAATTCCATTCTTTTAGATTTGTGTGTATTGTTGTTAATTGTTAGATACTACTCCACTGCTGGAGCTAGGAACACAAGCATTTCGCTACACCCGCAATAACATCTGCTAAATATGTGTATCTGACCAATAAAATTGGATTTGATTATCTGTTATGACTCCATAACCCCAAAACCTCATTTGACCTGAGGCTGATGTAGAAATAACAAACAGAGCCTCTGAGAGAAATAACAGAAGGGTTGGGATGACACTGATGTGATAGGAAACCGCACAAAAGTCCACAAGGCAGGGAGTCAAAACACAATGAAGAGACAGTATCCATTTACGTATCTATGACCTAATCTTTGGTTTGAGAACCAAATTAAATAATGTTTTTATGCCTTCAGTTAATTACAGGTGGGTGTCAGTGTCGGAGTACCCATTCTAAGTTCTCTCTGTTCGGTGTCTATACTGGGTGCATGCCTGTGTGTGTGGAGCTTGTGTATCAGAGGAAGTTGGCTTACCCAGGACTGGAACTTGACTGGTCCATCCACATTCGCAAACCTGTTCCTCACTCAGCGTGTATGTGTCTGTGCGTCTCTGGTTCCGCGGTCTGTCCGTCCGGAGAGTGTGTGCGGTACTGTGATGTTGCTACTCCAGCTTCCTATAGCAGTCAGTGAGCCTCCAGCTTCCTATAGCAGTCAATGAGCCTCAAGCTTTCTATAGCAGTCAGTGAGCCTCCCGCTTTCTATAGCAGTCAGTGAGCCTCCTGCTTTCTATAGCAGTCAATGAGGCTCCAGCTTCCTATAGCAGTCAGTGAGCCTCCAGCTTCCTATAGCAGTCAGTGAGCCTCCAGCTTGTAGCATCAGCAGCTGAGCCTGACTGCAAATCGCTTTGTTCCCCTCTCCCCCCGCGCTACCTCCCTATCTATAGAGAATCTACTAGCTCCCTCTTCCTCTGCAGATAAAAAGGCAACTGAAGTCTCTCTACTCTCTCTGTTCTTTGTGTTCCAGACCCAGAACCTGGATCCCAGTAGGCACGGGCTTTGTGTCTAGGGGAGGATGGAGCTCTGCCACAGTGAAAGCCTGGACTGGTGGCGGTGTGCTCTTTCACTACGGGAGCATGCGAGTAAATGTGTGTGTAAGGGAGAGAGACAGCCCTGCGAGTAAATGTGTGTGTAAGGGAGAGAGACAGCCCTGCGAGTAAATGTGTGTGTAAGGGAGAGAGACAGCCCTGCGAGTAAATGTGTGTGTAAGGGAGAGAGATAGCCCTGCGAGTAAATGTGTGTGTAAGGGAGAGAGACAGCCCTGCAAGTAAAAGTGTGTGTAAGGGAGAGATACTGCCGCTATGGCTGCTGCTGTTCAGTGGAACTCATTATGCACTGTTGCTGCCGCTCCACTTCACTGGCTGTTTAGCTTCACAACTTACTCTGATGGTCAATAAACTGCTTAGGGATCATCTCAAAAGTCTAGAAAACAGGAATCCCCCCCCCCCCCCCCCCGTAAGCTCTGAAGCTGAGAATGAGGAGATAACTTTTGCTTTACCTTCAGGCATTTCACACAGATATTTTATACTTAAGCCATGCTCTTTAATCACAGAGTAAATTTGAGCCTGAGGGCATTGCAGGAGTGTCATATTCAGGTGAACACAGACTGTACCCAATTTCACCCTCTACTGCTGGCTGACTTATTGCCCCTTTATTGTCACTTAGAGACAGCACTTCATGTGCACTGATAGAGATTCTCCATGCAAAATTTAGCAAATGCGAACACAGTTATATTATGTAAGGAACCACCCAGTGATAATATGGAAGGGGTGATATTGTTTTTCTGTAATAGCACTACTCCTACTTAAAGTATTGGAATGTAGTTGCCCACATACATGTTCATAATCATATTTCAGCCTACATTATAATATTATCATATTTTTATCTGTTAAAATCTCCTATATTGTTCTGCTGTTTTATGGACTGAGGATTTACAACTGATCCCTAACAGATTTTAAATTTCGCACTCCAGTCTACTTTTTTCACCTGATTTACTTAAAAGGTACATCTCAATAGGAGGTCCAGGTATCCTCATGACATGGTACAAGTGGGGGGGTGGGCCTTTCCTCTTTTGTCATGTACATGCTTCTCAATAGAGTGGTGAGGTGGCTACCGTGTCTGGAAGCGAATGTTCTATATTCAGGGTTCACTCAAACATCATTTTAAGCTTTGTTTTACTATTGGCAGTACTGCTGATTTCAGGATTGTATATCGATTTTCTGTCCTTAAATATAAATCATCTGATTTATATGTTTCAGTCTCTGAATTTTTCAATCAAACTTTTCCACGGTTTTCCATGGCTAAACTAGCTGAACTATGCTAGTTTTCGTCCTCATTGTCAAACTTCATAAATAATGCACCTTCAAAACTCCTTTGCAAATAATACAATCACGTAACTAAGGAATTCGCTGTAAAGAAACTTCCAAATTATGTATTGTTTTGTTGAATAGGTTTGAGATATCTGTCGGAAGATGACAGTGGTGAAGGATATCATTGCTTACACAGATCTAAGTTCAGTTTTCAGATCCACCGGCATCCTTGACGTAGGGTTAGCTGGGCGTTTCTGACTGGTCTTGGAACTGTGACGATGTGCCTTTCCCCGCTTGGCTTGATGGGATACTGTATGTAGTGATTTTGCCAACACAACCAGATATGGACAGTCTCGTACCCTTAACCCTTTTTCTACTTACTATCATATTCGTTGATTAAATCTGACTAGTAATATGATGAGTAATCCAGGAATGTCATGAGATAGTTGACATGAAAAAAAATCTAGAAAATAGCAACTCTACAGATCACAATGACTACAATGAATGGGGTATGAGAGAATATTTTCTCCCTGTGCTGCTGATGGCTATTTCTGTCCGCTCATACAGAACTAATAAAAGGCCCAGTGCACTCATTTTGCGTGTAGATACATTTATCAACAACAACAAAATTCCATGGGTGTGTTTGTGTTACAAAGACAAAACACCTTCTACTGTAAATAGGCTACACTTGTCTTTCATCTTTTATTGTCATTCAAATCTGATATAGATACTGTAGCTATCAGCATTTTGTCTGAGGGTACATGTTAGTCGTCATCCCATCATATGGTGTCTCCGCCCCCCTACCATTCAATAATAACAAAATACTATGAAAAGTAATAGATGTGTCTTGTATAATTTTAAAGCTGAGTGCAAGGTCTCTCTCAGTTCAGACATCTGTATCAGCCTGTCTTTTAGTCAGGGGACTCCTCGACAAACCATCTCTCCTGTCCTCAAACTGTATCAGCCTGTCTTTTAGTCAGGGGACTCCTCGACAAACCATCTCTCCTGTCCTCCAGCTGTATCAGCCTGTCTTTTAGTCAGGGGACTCCTCGACAAACCATCTCTCCTGTCCTCCAGCTGTATCAGCCTGTCTTTTAGTCAGGGGACTCCTCGACAAACCATCTCTCCTGTCCTCCAGCTGTATCAGCCTGTCTTTTAGTCAGGGGACTCCTCGACAAACCATCTCTCCTGTCCTCAAGCTGTAACCAGGCCAGTTTCTGTCGGAAAGATATCAGTTTGTCTCTGTGAATGGTTTGTCCTCTGACAAATCAACTGTAAATTTCGGTGTTCCTCAAGGATCCGTTTTAGGACCACTATTGTTTTCACTATATATTATACCTCTTGGGGATGTCATTCGAAAACATAATGTTAACTTTCACTGCTATGCGGATGACACACAGCTGTACATTTCAATGAAACATGGTGAAGCCCCAAAATTGTCCTCGCTAGAAGCATGTGTTTCAGACATAAGGAAGTGGATGGCTGCAAACGTTCTACTTTTAAACTCGGACAAAACAGAGATGCTTGTTCTAGGTCCCAAGAAACAAAGAGATCTTCTGTTGGTTCTTCTGTTGATTTCCCCCCCCCCCCCCCCCAAAGGTGCAGACTCCGGCCACAAAATCTGAACCTATAGGGGAGGGTCTGAGTGGGCATCTGTCCGCGGTGGCGGCTCTGGCGCGGGACGTGGACCCCACTCCATCATAGTCTCGGCCCACTTAAGTGGCGCCTCTGGCACGGCGAACCCTGAGGGAAGGGCGATTCTGGCAGAACCGGAGTGAAGGGCGACTCTGGCAGCGCCGGAGTGAAGGACGACTCCGGGCAGGCCAGGACAGACGGGCGGCTCTGGACAGACGGGCGGACCTGGAGGGAGTAAACGGAGAGACAGCCTGGTGCGTGGGGCTGCCACAGGACCCACCAGGCTGGGGAGACCTACAGGAGGCCTGGTGCTTGGAGGAGGCACCGGATGGACCGGGCCGTGGGGGAGCACTGGTACCCTGGTGCGCAGTCTTGGCACCACTCCTCCCGGCTGGATCACCACTTTAGCCTGGACCATCCAGAGTGCAGGCACAGGTTGAACCGGGCTGTGGGTGAGCACTGGAGATCTGGTGCATACCACTCGCACCTCTCCCTTAGGCTCCACATTCGCCCGGCACGTGTGGAGCGCAGGCATAGGACGTACTGCACCCTCCCAGCGCCCCGGAGACACAGCACGCAGCGCCAGCGCAGGATACCCTGGGCCGAAATGGCGTACTGGAGACCAATCACGCTGGGCTGGCACAACACACCCTGGCTGGATGCCTACTCTCGCTTGGCACCTGCGGGGGGTTGGCCTATAGCCCACCGGGCTGTGAGCGCATACTGGTGACACCGTGCGCTTGACCGCATAACACGGTGCCTGACCAGTACTGCGCTTCTTTCGGTAAGCACGAGGAGTGGGCTCAGGTCTCCAACCTGACTCTGCCACACTCCCTGGGTGCCTCCCCCCAAAAGAAGACAAATACCATTTTCGCTAGGTACAAGTTCCATGAGAAAGTACACGGAGCTAGCGAGTCTTTTGAACAGTTTGTGACAGAGCTGCGTCTGCTTGTGAAAGGCTGTGATTATGCAAACAAGGATGAGATGGTCAGGGACCGTATTGTATTTGGAATACACTCACCACGAGTGAGAGAGAAACTTTTGAATGTTGGGTCTGAGGTAACGCTGGACAAAGCAATCGACATAGCCAGATCGCACGAGCAAGCACAGGCTCAGACCATTTCGCGCGGCAGCACGAGCGCATCACGTGAACAATGCAGTGCACGCAGTCAGGCAGACATCAAAGCACACCTCCGGTGCACAGAGAGCGCGTTTTAGAACAGAGAGACATAACTCCAAAACAGAGTGACACTGCCTCAAAATGCCACAAAACATGTGGATATTGTGGATACAAAGTGCATGGCGAACAAGGAAATTGCCCAGCTAAAGGCAAACTGTGTACTGAATGTGGAAAATGGAATCACTTTGCAAAAGTGTGCAGAGCTTACCGTGGAAAAACTGTACACACAGTGAGTGAACATGAAATGTCAATCAAAAGAGTCAAACGCTGATGAACTGTTTATTGATTCAGTGACACAGAAAAGTCAAATAACAGAGACAGAGCAAGCCTTTGCTGACATTGAGATAGGAACACAAGGCACAGTTCAAACTAGAAACTGTTGCACAAGTTAAAAAAATTCCTCTGAATAAGTACCACAGCTTGACATCTGAGTGCGAGCTACAGCCCACCACATGCAGACTGACTAGTTATGGTGGTGAACAGCTCCCAGTAAAAGGCACATGCACTTTCAAATGCAAATACAAGGAAAGTGACATGATGTTGGACTTTTCTGTTGTTGACACTAGAGCACCTGCAGCGATAGGTCTTAGAGCATGTTTAGACATGGACCTCATCAAGCTAGTTTTATCAGTGACAGCACCAGTAGAGACAGACAATGTACTGGAGGAGTTTGCTGATGTTTTTACAGGAATAGGATTATTCCCAGGAGAATGTACCATTCACCTTGACACAGACGCAACCCCTGTGGTCTACCCACAGAGAAAGATTCCCCTTGCACTCCATGCCCGTCTGAAGAAAGAGTTGGAGAGCATGGAGCAATCTGACATAGTCACCAAGGTTACAGAACCGACTGACTGGGTAAACGCGTTAGTGGTGGTGGAGAAACCACACACAGGCAAGCTCCAAGTATGTCTCGACCCAAGAGACTTGAACAAGGCCATCAAACGCCCCCATTACCCTTTACCGACACACCGTTTGGACGCTACAGGTTCTGTTGCCTGCCTTTTGGGATTCTCTCAGCCCAAGACGAGTTTCAGCGAAAGATTGACGAAGTGTACGAAGGCCTCGACGGAGTTGTGGACATCCTTGTCTATGGTCGAACCAAAGAGGAGCACGACCGAAACCTCCGCAAGATGCTGCAAAGGTCCCGCGAGAGAGGAGTCTGGCTCAACCCCGAGAAGAGCACAGTCAGCGCTACAGAGGTCAGCTACTTCGGACATCTTCTCACAGCGACTGGAATCAAGCCAGATCCACAGAAGATCTTAGCCATGAAAGAAATGGAGCCACCAAAGAACCGTGCAGAGCTGTAAACAGTGCTTGGCATGGTCAACTACTTAGCCAAGTTCGCACCCAGCCTCTCCAATGCTAATGCACCCCTGTGTCAACTGCTAAAGCAGGTCAGTGAGTTTCTCTGGGACAAGCAACACAACATTGCTTTCCAGAATGTGAAAGACTTGATCACAAGAGAACTGGGACCAATCCTTGCCTACTACGACCCCAACAAAGAGCTCAGACTCCAAGTGGACGCGTCAAAGTATGGACTAGGTGCAGTGCTACTGCAAGAAGGAAAGCCCATCGGCTACGCTTCCAAATCTCTCACAGACTGTGAAATCAACTACGCTCAAATTGAAAAGGAGCTCTACGCCATTCTGTTCGGATGTAAACGTTTCCATTAGTACATATATCGACAACAAGTCATTGTGGAATCCGACCACAAGCCCCTTGAGTCAATAATGAGGAAACCACTAGCCGCAGCCCCACCAAGGCTACAGAGAATGATCCTTCAACTACAAAAATACGACTTCACAATCCCTCACCGTCCAGGCAAAGACATCCCTGTCGCAGACACACTCTCCAGGAAGTTTCTTACCTATAAGGACAGCAGCCTCAGTGAAGACATGGACATGCAAGTACACACTGTGTACAGCAACTTACCAGTTAGTGACACAAAACTGAAGGAGATCCAAGCAGAAACAGAAAAGGACTCACAACTCGCACAGCTGAGGAAAGTCATACAGGACGGATGGCCTGAGAGGAGAAAATGCCCTCAGAGTGTCTCAGAATTCTGGAACCATAGTGACGAACTATCACAGATCAACAGGATAATTTTCAAAGGAGAGAAAATCATTATGCCTATCAGTCTCAGAGAAGAGATTTTGACAAAGATCCATGCTGGACACATGGGCATGGAAAAGTGCAAACAGAGAGCATGGAACATTATGTTTTGGCCCGGAATGTGCAAACAAATAGAGGACATTGTTGGTAAATGTGCCATATGTCTCGATGCCCCTCAAACACCAAAGAGCCAATGTTACCTCACTGTATCCCAGACCGACCCTGGCAGGTCGTGGCAACCGATCTGTTCACCTGGAACAATGAGGACTACATCGTAACAGTGGACTACTACAGCAGATACTTCGAACTCGACAAGCTTCACAGCACCACATCTGCAGCTGTGATACACAAGCTGAAAGCAGCCTTTGCCAGGCATGGCATTGTAGAGACTTTAATATCTGACAATGGGCCCTGTTACAAATCAAATGAGTTTGAATCCTTCAAAAAAGCATGGGAGTTTACACACGTCACCACAAGCCCACATTACCCTCAAAGTAATGGCCTTGCTGAAAAATCTGTGCAGATTGCTAAATCACTCATGGATAAGCAGACAAGAGAGACCCCTACCTCAGTCTCCTTGAATGCCGCAACACTCCAGCTGACAACTTCAAATCACCTGCCCAGCTGTTGATGAGCCGCAGACTTCGCTCAAACCTTCCCAGCACCAACCAGCAGCTGCAACCTGAGGTAGTCAGCTACAAGGAAATGCATGAAAAACGTGCACAGAGACAACAACAACAAAAGCGATACTACGACAGGTCAGCTAGACCACTGCCACCACTGATCGATGGAGAGTCAGTTAGAATCCAGGAGCATGGCCTCTGGAAGACAGCAGTCGTCATCCAGCCAGTTGACACTGAACGTACATATCACGTCCGCACCGCAGAAGGAGCGGTGTACCGCCGTAATTGTCGTCACCTACTGAACACAAAAGAACAACACACTGATGAGATGAACTGTTCCCCTGAAAGAGAACGTGATGGACTAAACACACAGGACAACATACACCATACAACACCACAAGAACTGTTGACTGACACAGAAGCATGCTCAGCATCATATTGCACAAGGTCAGGAAGAGAGGTCAAGCCCAGAGCTGTCCTAAACCTGTGAAATGTCAAAGGGTGTAGGCGGATCGCTGCCCTAAAAGAGTTCCAGACTGTAAACTTGTTATTGAAAGTTCACTTGAAATGCTTTGGTATTGTATTTGTTTGAAATGTTAGATGTTATTTCTACAGTGAAAGCTGAGTTGCTGAGAATCCCTTGTCTGAAAAGTAACAGTATGTTGGATTATTGTTTGAGTCTGTTGAATCAGTCAGTGTAGTATGTAATATAAATGGTTACTTACCGTGAGTTCAAACTACAGAGCATGTATTCAAAAGAAACCCTTAGAATAGGTAAACATTTTTCTTTTGTTTTAAAAGAAGGGGGATGTAATATTCATATGTGTAAACATACTGAATTGTAATTGGATGCATTTTACCGCCATATCATACTGTGCTATGATTGGTTAAGACCACCCAAATGGTTAGGTCATGGGCAGTTTGATCCTGGTTGGCGATACGTGAACATGCCAGTTATAACTAGCTAATAAAGAGCGACGTTAAGAAATATCCTGTAGTACTGCATTTTATTATTTTATACAAAGTGTGCAAAACAAGACAGTACTGATTTGTGTGTGTAGTGTGTGTGTGCAAAAAAAAATGTTGCCTCACCCTATTTGTAGAGAAACGCTCCTCTTTTATGTTGCCTAAACGGTCTGACTGTGATACAGTACACACTTTTAGTTTTTGTTGCCCTTGGCTGCATGGCTAAAATACTTTCTCGCTAGCATATCTTCCTTTCATGGGCAGCGATGCGCCAGGCCAGCTAGTTACAATTAGCATACCAGATCTATCTACAGTGAGGGGGGAAAGTATTTGATCCCCTGCTGATTTTGTACGTTTGCCCACTGACAAAGATATTATCAGTCTATAATTTTAATGGTAGGTTTATTTGAACAGTGAGAGACAGAATAACAACAACAAAATCCAGAAAAACCCATGTCAAAAATGTTATAAAATTGATTTGCATTTTAATGAGGGAAATAAGTATGACCCCCTCTCAATCAGAAAGATTTATTTTATACAGGTAATGAGCTGAGATTAGGAGCACACTCTTAAAGGGAGTGCTCCTAATCTCAGTTTGTGACCTGTATAAAAGACACCTGTCCACAGAAGCAATCAATCAATCAATCAGATTCCAAACTCTCCACCATGGCCAAGACCAAAGAGCTCTCCAAGGATGTCAGGGACAAGATTGTAGACCTACACAAGGCTGGAATGGGCTACAAGACCATCACCAAGCAGCTTGGTGAGAAGGTGACAACAGTTGGTGTGATTATTCGCAAATGGAAGAAACACAAAAGAACTGTCAATCTCCCTCGGCCTGGGGCTCCATGCAAGATCTCACCTTGTGGAGTTGCAATGATCATGAGAACGGTGAGGAATCAGCCCAGAACTACACGGGAGGATCTTGTCAATGATCTCAAGGCAGCTGGGACCATAGTCACCAAGAAAACAATTGGTAACACACTACGCCGTGAAGGACTGAAATCCTGCAGTGCCTGCAAGGTCCCCCTGCTCAAGAAAGCACATATACAGTGGGGAGAACAAGTATTTGATACACTGCCAATTTTGCAGGTTTTCCTACTTACAAAGCATGTAGAGGTCTGTAATTTTTATCATAGGTACACTTCAACTGTGAGAGACGGAATCTAAAACAAAAATCCAGAAAATCACATTGTATGATTTTTAAGTAATGAATTTGAATTTTATTGCATGACATAAGTATTTGATACATCAGAAAAGCAGAACTTAATATTTGGTACAGAAACCTTTGTTTGCAATTACAGAGATCATACGTTTCCTGTAGTTCTTGACACACTGCAGCAGGGATTTTGGTCCACTCCTCCATACAGACCTTCTCCAGATCCTTCAGGTTTCGGGGCTGTCGCTGGGCAATACGGACTTTCAGCACCCTCCAAAGATTTTCTATTGGGTTCAGGTCTGGAGACTGGCTAGGCCACTCCAGGACCTTGAGATGCTTCTTACGGAGCCACTACTTAGTTGCCCTGGCTGTGTGTTTCGGACCCATCTTCAATGCTCTTACTGAGGGAAGGAGGTTGTTGGCCAAGATCTCACGATACATGGCCCCATCCATCCTCCCCTCAATACAGTGCAGTCGTCCTGTCCCCTTTGCAGAAAAGCATCCCCAAAGAATGATGTTTCCACCTCTATGCTTCACGGTTGGGATGGTTATCTTGAGGTTGTACTCATCCTTCTTCTTCCTCTAAACATGGCGAGTGGAGTTTAGACCAAAAAACTATATTTTTGTCTCATCAGACCACATGACCTTCTCCCATTCCTCCTCTGGATCATCCAGATGTTCATTGGCAAACTTCAGAGGGGCCTGGACATGCGCTGGCTTGAGCAGGGGGATCTTGCGTGCGCTGCAGGATTTTAATCCATGACGGCATAGTGTGTTACAAATGGTTTTCTTTGAGACTGTGGTCCCAGCTCTCTTCAGGCCATTGACCAGGTCCTGCTGTGTAGTTCTGGGCTGATCCCTCACCTTCCTCATGATCATTGATGCCCCACGAGGTGAGATCTTGCATGGATCCCCAGACCGAGGGTGATTGACCGTCATCTTGAACTTCTTCTATTTTCTAATAATAGCGCCAACAGTTGTTGCCTTCTCACCAAGCTGCTTGCCTATTATCCTGTAGCCCATCCCAGCCTTGTGCAGGTCTCCAATTTTATCCCTGATGTCCTTACACAGCTCTCTAGTCTTGGCCATTGTGGAGAGGTTGGAGTCTGTTTGATTGAGTGTTTGGAGAGGTGTCTTTTATACAGGTAACGAGTTCAAACAGATGCAGTTAATACAGGTAAAGAGTGGAGAACAGGAGGGCTTCTTAAAGAAAAACTTACAGGGCTGTGAGAGCCGGAATTCTTACTGGTTGGTAGGTGATCAAATACTTATGTCATGCAATAAAATGCAAATTAATTACTTAAAAATCATACGTGATTTTGTGGATTTTTGTTTTAGATTCCGTCTTTCACAGTTGAAGTGTACCTATGATAAAAATTACAGACCTCTACATGCTTTGTAAGTAGGAAAACCTGCAAAATTGGCAGTGTATCAAATACTTGTTCTCCCCACTGTACATGCCCATCTGAAGTTTGCCAATGAACATCTGAATGATTCAGAGGAAAACTGGGTGAAAGTGTTGTAGTCAGATGAGACTAAAATGGAGCTCTTTGGCTTCAACTCAACTCGCCATGTTTGGAGGAGGAGGAATGCTGCCTATGACCCCCAAGAACACCATCCCCACCGTCAAACATGGAGGTGGAAACATTATGCTTTGGGGGTGTTTTTCTGCTAAGGGGAGAGGACAACTTCACCGCATCAAAGGGACAATGGATGGGGCCATGTATCGTCAAATCTTGGGTGAGAACCTCCTTCCCTCAGCCAGGGCATTGAAAATGGGTCGTGGATGGGTATTCCAGCATGACAATGACCCAAAACACACGGCCAAGGCAACAAAGGAGTGGCTCAAGTAGAAGCACATTAAGGTCCTGGAGTGGCCTAGCCAGTCTCCAGACCTTAATCCCATAGAAAATCTGTGGAGGGAGCTAAAGGTTTGAGTTGCCAAACGTCAGCCTTGAAACCTTAATGACTTGGAGAAGATCTGCAAAGAGGAGTGGGACAAAATCCCTCCTGAGATGTGTGCAAACCTGGTGGCCAACTACAAGAAATGTCTGACATCGGTAATTGCCAACAAGGGTTTTGCCACCAAGTACTAAGTCATGTTTTGCAGAGGGGTCAAATACTTATTTTCCTCATTAAAATGCAAATCAATTTATAACATTTTTGTCATGCGTTTTTCTTTTTCTTTTTGTTATTCTGTCTCTCACTGTTCAAATAAACCTACCATTAAAATTATAGACTGATCATTTCTTTGTCAGTGGGCAAACATACAAAATCAGCAGGGGATCAAATACTTTTTTCCCTCACTGTACATGTTAAACTTCCATTCTCTTAGGCCAGGGGCAATGCATGAATTTATGGTTGGATCAGTACAGATAATTAAGTAAAATCACAAGTCCAAACCCTTATTTCCATCCATGGCTAATTTAGGAAAGGGCTAATTTTAGCTAGCTAGCCACTGGAGGACAACAACAACGAGATGCAACAATTAATTTTTTTTTCTGTCAATAATGACTTTTGGCTTGTGATATGATTGGTCTGAAGCCAAATCCAAACTGGCATCCGTGACACTTTTTTTGGTGTGCCAGGACCATTCACAGCTGAGCTCACTCAGTTTAGCTCAACGCTGATTGGCTATTCTTTTTTCATCAAGGGAGGCTAAATGCTTGCTGGCATCCCTTGCATTCAATTCTACAGGCAGCAACAATATCATACTCTTTATGACCATACACCATCAGATACAGTACATTCAGCCTTGAGCAAATTGAAAGGAATTTATGAAACAAACATGAAGTATACATTTTCTTTTTATGTTCTTATAATACATTTTTGGGAGAAGCCTGGCTTCTCTTGGCATCCATGAATACACTTCACTGAGTTGCAAAAATAGCTCTTTGGCCACGCACACCAGTGGACGGTTTGGCGTCGAAGAACGGAAGCATATGCAAGACAGTACCTCAACTACATTAAAATATGGTGATGTATCTTTGATGGGGCTATTTTGCTTCCACTGGTCCTGTGACCCTTTTTAATTTCAGTGGTATCGTAAACTTTATCAAGTACCATGACATTTTAGCCAAAAACCTGGTTGCCTCTGCTAGGAGGCTGACACTGGAAATGGCCATCTCAGTCTCTGGACTTGAAACTCATTTACAACCTGTGGTTTAAATTGAAGAGGGCAGTCCATAAGCACAGACAAAGAATATCAAGGATCTTGAAAGATTCTGTATGGAGGAATGGTCTATGATCCCTCCCAATGTGTTCTCCAATTACATAAAACATTTAAATGGGCTCGGTGTGTTTATCCTCGCAAGGGTAGGATGCTGGAGTACTGAAAACAGGTGCCAATCATTTTGAACCTTATCCTACATCTCTTTCTCTGCATTATAAAATAATACTTTAAATTTTGGGGGGGGGCATACAATACAACCACTCAGTATTTGTATAATTTTATTTTATACAATCCTTTTTGCACATCTTTATCAAGGGTGCTAATAATTATGGGCATACAAGCACATTTCACCTTGAGTGAAGGTTTCTAATCAATTCAGTCAACAAGCACATACAGATGCTTGCAGTATGTTCATGCCCACCCACTCATTATTTTGTAATAGTCTATCTACTGGCCTTGAGCAACTTTAAGTACACTCACTCACAAACATCCTCCCACACCAAATACAAAAGACTGAGAGAAATAAAATGAGAGACTGGTGTGAGAGGAGTGTTTAATAAACTGAGAAAACTCATGGGACTGTATGAGACAGATAGACATAGTGCACACAAAAAAACATCAGAAATAGCCTAAATGGAAATTCTGCTAACCAGACATCAAAAGTGGTGGGTATGAATGATGGTGGATTAGACCCAGATGCCCCTGTAAATCACAGATAAGTGCAGCTTTTATAGTAAGATGCACTGGAAATTGTATGTGCCCATGTGTGCTTGCGCACGTTAGCCAAAACAGTGAGACTGCTGTGATCATCTGTATGTCTACCTTATGGACGGTGCTGCTGTGATCATCTGTGTGTCCACCCTAGGGACGGTGCTGCTGTGATCATCTGTATGTCTACCCTAGGGACGGTGCTGCTGTGATCATCTGTATGTCTACCCTAGGGACGGTGCTGCTGTGATCATCTGTATGTCTACCTTAGGGACGGTGCTGCTGTGATCATCTGTATGTCTACCTTAGGGACGGTGCTGCTGTGATCATCTGTATGTCTACCTTAGGGACGGTGCTGCTGTGATCATCTGTATGTCTACCCTAGGGACGGTGCTGCTGTGCTGGGGTGGTAAACCATTTTTGCGGCCTCACTGCAGCTGTGACTTGGGCTGAGAAATGCTGCTGCTCTCTCACGCCCTGCGGACAACGCCGACCTGCAGCGGCACACAGCAACACACTCACAGGACTGGGGAGCTAGGTGAATGCTGTTATCCACTAGTGTTTATGTGACAGTCCAAACACTGCCACATCAGGCAGAATTGGAGGAGATGATTCTCACTATGAGAAAGAAGGTCATTATCAGGTCAGAGAAACACATGTATGCCAAGACAACCATTCAAATGTTTGGAGCAGAGAGGTGCAGTATCCCACACATGTGAATTGCCGTTGTCCCCTGCCTCATGCATGAACTCATATTATACTGAACACATTTGTGTCTGCTCAACCACAAACCTCCCCTTGTAGGTGCTCTGGACCTGGTGATGAATGATGACTTATGATTAAATGCATTTCTATAGCTCCTTGACTCTCAAATGCTCCCAGTTCACACATCTGTGAGTTCCTCTACTGCACCTCTGCTGCAGAATACTGCATGACGTCACCATGGAGAATGGTGTGCGGAGTCATGGTGACAAACGTGCCAGTGGAGGGTGAGGGTGTGTATGTGTGTGTGTGTGTGTGTGTGTGTGTGTGTGTGTGTGTGTGTGTGTGTGTGTGTGTGTGTGCGTCACATGGTGGTGATGTGTGAAAGAGAGGGCTCCAGAGCCTCCTGTGCCCGGACATGGAGGTGGTGACTCACATTGGCCTGAGCTGATGCTGGAGACCCTGTGGTCTGTGAGGGGGGAGGGGGAGAGAGGGAGTGAAGAGTGGGTGTACTCTGTAGCCTCCATAGAGTCTAGGAGAGAGAGGTGATATGAGAGAAAATGGGAAATATGGAAGACAAGGGAAAGAGGAAAATATATGGAGAGTGGGAGGTGGATCGAAAGCTGAATGAAGTGAGTGCTGGAAGAGAGAGATGATAGAGAGGATAGTCTGTGGGGAGATAGTGGAGTCTATGCAACCTGCAGCATCCACAGAGACTGGTAGCCTGCAGAGAGAACGGAAGGGAGGTCTGTGGATCCTGTACTGGCAGAGCAGGCAGTGCTGGAGGGAGACAGACAATGCTAGCTAGATGTACCCGCAGGCCTACACGCTGAAGGAGGGCACTACGTGGGCGGGGGCCATGTTTACTGGTGTAAATACAGATCCCTACTGGGAGACCGTCTCTCTGTGTGTGGATGTGATTGCATACACCGTTTACCAACAGCAAAGCCCTATCAATACTGAATCATTTCTACTGCAACTGGAACACAGGGAGGATGAATGGCTACAGGTTATACTGACTATGTTCTTATATTCATAATGAGGGTTTGCATGCAATTAGATGCGATTTTGTTGTAACTTATTATTTTAATTGGAGTTTTACATTTGTGAAGACAGTGAGAGCAAAATATACTGTTCAACTCCTCTTTACCTTCAGATAGGCCATTCCTACACAGGCACATAACCACAACTCTCTGCCAGCAGTCCACATGTAGCAGCTGCAGATCAATACGCCTTCAGTCCTCTACTCTGTGTGTATGACACTGGGATAACATCAAGCTTGCTCTTGTGTGACAGTCCCTAGTCTGGAATTGAGGGTCAAATGCATGCACAAATGGCCCAACCTTATGACAGCAGCATTATGCCCCCATAGCAAGGACACATGGCACACACATTTTGGATTATGTAAAGTGAGTGTGGAAGAGATGAACAAATTATTGCGTCACAAAACTTTCACACCTCGGGAAACTTAACAGGTAAAATATGTGGTTGATGCTTCAGAGGGGGTGGTGTGTAGTGTTGCCTTCCTCAAAGACCTTTATAAGCTTCCCTGAAGCACGTTTGGTACGTGTTGTACCTACTCCCAAATGAATAGGGAGGGTTGTGATTTCCCATTCATGTGTAAATGCAGGCTAGCGTACACCAGTGTTTTCTATTGTATTAAAGTCTGAGTGGTTGGCAACAGCATGGAGGTGCCATGTGGACTCATCAATCATCTCATAGCTTGATAAGCAAATTATTTCTCATTTAGAGATGATTTCCCTGCAAGGGCACATAATTAAGTAATGGCAATTAATTAGAAAATACCCTAACATCCGTATGATTTGGTAACGAGGGTATGTGTAGACATGCACATACATTACATACATATGGGATTTACTGTGGAGTAAATGGGGAGAGAGTGAGAAAAAAAATGGGATTTTCCCCGCATTTCAATTTTGACATGGATATCCTCACTGCAGACATGTACATTATTTTGTTTCAATTATGGATCTAAAACATGACTGCAGCTATACATTCACACAACAGCATGAAACATCCATCACCTACAATTTTAGCGGGAAACGGCTGACCCAGCAAATAAAGGTGGAGGTGAATTTCAGTCAGTAGCGTGTTCCCCGATAATGCTGAAGTCTACAGAAAAGGAAGAGGAAGCAGAGGGGCTGGAAAATGAATTGCAGCAATAATACAAACACACTGAGACCACCATGAGAAATAGCCTTGATACCTGGCTGTATCTGTATTCAACAAGGCTACATAGTAACTACCATGCAAGTCAACCACTGGCATAAAGACCACATGGGAAATAGGATGCACTGTTTTAGTCTGTGGTTCTCCAGTCCCTGTGCGTGTCAGTAAGAGGGTGGATAGTGGCTGGGGCTTACTGGGTCAGTAACATCATCATCACACCTACCCCAGTCAGATACTGCCTGTCCCTTATCCCTGGCTTAAAACACAACTAAACTTGGCTCTGGCCAGCAAAGCCCTGTATTAGTAGTGGCTAACCCACTGGATCTCCTGCCCTCCTGCTCTGCTCAAGACAGTAGGGACAGATCCAACCGGACAGCCGTGGCATTTAGATGTGCTAACATGGACTCTGTATAATGCCCATAGAGGATACACAAAGCCCCAGCTAAGTGAATTATACAAGTGGATAGAGCCTTCAGAAGTATTCACAACCCTTGACTTCTTCCACATCTTGTTGTGTTAGATCCTGAATTTAAAATGAATCAAATTAAGATTTTGTGTCACTGTCCTAGACACAATATCCCACAATGTCGAAGTGGAATTGAGTTTTTTCTAAATCTTTACAAATTAGTAATGAATGAAAAGCTGAAATGTCCTGACTCAATAAGTGTTCAACCCCTTTGTTATGGCAAGCTTAAATAAGTTGAGGAGCAAAAGTTGCTGAACAAGTCATATAATAAGTTGCATGGACTCTGTGTGCAATAATAATGTATAACATGTTTTTTTAATGACTACCTCATCTCTGTATGCCACACAACTAACTGTAAGGTCCCTCAGTAGAGCAGTGAATTTCAAACACAGATTCAACCACAAAGACAGGGAGATATCCAATGCCTTGCAAAGAAGGGAACCTATTGGTAGATGGGTTAAAAACAGCAGAAGTAATATCCCTTTGAGTATGGTAAAGTTATTAATTACAGTTTGGATGGTGTATCAATACACCCAGTCACTACAAAGATACAGGCAAAGATTTATAACTAAACCAAGATAGACCACTGCCTGCTTCCAATGGGAACAAATGAGTCATAGTGGGCAGAACAAGCAAGGAGGTGGGCAGAGCCAAGCACACGCTAGCTAGATCCTATTGGCGCGTTCCAGCATGTAACTGCATTTTTCCGTTAGGGAATGCCTACTCTGGGATGTGTGCATGTCCAATAACTAATTTCACCTTTGCACTCCTACACAGTGTGATTCTTTACAACTTTTGCAAAGGGTAAAGTCTACAAAACTTAGTCCACTCTGTTCATAGCAGATTTTAGTTTTGGGAACAGAAAACTCTATTGAGAGCAAATGTTTCATCAATGAGAAAATGTGCAGAATGTCAGACAAAATCCATCTGGTTCAATTTTCTTCCACTACCCGCCAGTGGGCTTCCTCTCACTGCAATATTTGGTAGTGAGTGGAAACGCCAAGCGGATGCTTCACATTTGTAGATCCAGTGAATTCTCTGTCTGATTGTTCTATCTGTGATACAGGCGTCAATCCTAAATCAGTTTCCGGAGAGGAAGGAAACCCCTCAGGGATTTCACCATGAGGCCAATGGTAACTTTAAAACAGTTACAGAGTTGAATGGCTGTGGTAGGAGATAACTGAGGATGAATCAACAACATTGTAGTTACTCCACAATACTAACATAAATGAGTGAAAAGGAAGCCTGTACAGAGTAAAAAATATGTTATGCATCATGTTATGGGTATGCTTGTCATGCAAATAAATGGAATAGAGCTAAGTACAGGCAAAATCTTAGAGGAAAACCTGGTTCAGTCTGCTTTCCAACAGACACAGACACAAGGCCAAATATAAGCTGCGTATACAAAACATTAAGAACACCTGCCCTTTCCATGACAGACTGACCAGGTGAATGCAGGTGAAAGCTATGAACCTTATTGATGGCACTTGATAAATACACTTGAATCCGTGTAGATGAAGGGGAGTAGACAGGTTAAATAAGGATTTTAAGGCTTGAGACATGGATTGTGTATGTGCCATTCAGAGGGGGTATGGTAGTAGGTGCCAGGCTCACCGGTTTGTGTCAAGAACTGCAATACTGTTGGGTTTTTCTGTCAAGAATGATCCACCACCCAAAGGAAATTCAGCCAACTTGACATACACTACCGGTCAAAAGTTAAAAAACACCTACTCATTCAAGGGTTTTTCTTCATTTTTACTATTTTCAACATTGTAGAATAATAGTGAAGACATCAACATGATGAAATAACACATGGAATCATTTAGTAACCAAAACAAATGTTAAACAAATCCAAATATATTTTATATTTGAGAGTCTTCAAATAGCCACCCTTTGCCTGGATGACAGCTTTGCACACTCTTGGCATTTTCTCAACCAGCTTCATGAGGTAGTCACCTGGAATGCATTTAAATTAACAGGTGCGCCTTAAAAGTTAATTTGTGGAATTTATTTCCTTCTTAATGCGCTTGAGCCATTCAGTTGTGTTGTGACAAGGCAGGGGGAATACAGAAGATAGCCCTATTTGATAAAAGACCAAGTCCATATTATGAGAAGAACAGCTCAAATAAGCAAAGAGAAACGACAGTCCATCATCACTTTAAGACATCACCTTAAGACAGTCAATACGGAAGAATTCAAGAACTTTGAAAGTTTCTTCAAGTGCAGTCGCAAAAACCATCAAGCGCTATGATGAAACTGGCTCTCATGAGGACCACCACAGGAATGGAAGACCCAGAGTTACCTCTGCTGCAGAGGATAAGTTCATTAGAGTTACCAGCCTCAGAAATTGCAGGCCAAATAAATGCTTTACAGATTTCAAGTAACAGACACATCTCAACATCAACTGTTCAGAGGAGACTGTGTGAATCAGGCCTTCATGGTCAAATTGATGCAAAGAAACCACTACTAAAGGACACCAGTAAGAAGAAGAGACTTGTTTGGGCCAAGAAACACAAGCAATGGACATTAGACCGGTGGAAATGTGTCCTTTGGTCTGGAATCAAAATTTGATATTTTTGGTTCCAACTACAGTGTCTTTGTGAGATGCGGTGTGGGTGAACGGATGATCTCCGCATGTGTGGTTCCCAATGTAAACCATGGAGAAAAAGGTGTTATGGTGTGGGGGTGCTTTGCTGGTGACACTGTCTGTGATTTATTTAGAATTCAAGGCACACTTAACCAGCATGGCTATCACAGCAATCTGCAGCGATACACCATCCCATCTGGTTATGGCTTTGTGGGACTATCCTTTGTTTTTCAAAAGGACAATGACCCAATTCACCTCCAGGCTGTGTAAGGGCTATTTTACCAAGAAGGAGAGGGATGGAGTGCTGAATCAGATGACATGGCCTCCACAATCCCCCGACCTCAAACAAATGTAGATGTTTTGGGATGAGTTGGACAGCAAAGTTAAGGAAAAGCAGCTAACAAGTGCTCAGCATATGCGGGAACTCCTTCAAGAATGTTGGAAAAGCATTCCTCATGAAGCTGGTTGAGAGAATGCCAAGAGTGTGCAAAGCTGTCATCAAGGCAAAGGATGGCTTTGTTTAACACTTTTTTGGTTACTACATGATTCCATACAGTGGGGCAAAAAAGTATTTAGTCAGCCACCAATTGTGCAAGTTCTCCCACTTAAAAAGATGAGAGAGGCCTGTAATTTTCATCATAGGTACACTTCAACTATGACAGAAAAAAAATCCTGAAAAATCACATTATAGGATTTTTTATGAATTTATTTGCAAATTATGGTGGAAAATAAGTATTTAGTCACCTACAAACAAGCAAGATTTCTGGCTCTCACAGACCTGTAACAACTTCTTTAAGAGGCTCCTCTGTCCTCCACCCGTTACCTGTATTAATGGCACCTGTTTGAACTTGTTATCAGTATAAAAGACACCTGTCCACAACCTCAAACAGTCACACTCCAAACTCCACTATGGCCAAGACCAAGGAGCTGTCAAAGGACACCAGAAACAAAATTGTAGACCTGCACCAGGCTGGGAAGACTGAATCTGCCAACCATAATTGGCAAATAAATTCATTAAAAAATCCTACAATGTGATTTTCTGGATTTTTTCCCCCCTCATTGTGTCTGTCATAGTTGAAGTGTACCTATGATGAAAATTGCAGGCCTCTCATCTTTTTAAGTGGGAGAACCTGCACAATTGGTGGCTGACTAAATACTTTTTTTGCCCCACTGTATGTGTTGTTTCATAGTTTTGATGTCTTCACTATTATTCTACAATGTAGAAAATAGTAAAAATGAAGAAAAAAAATGAGTAGGTGTTCTAAAGCTTTTGACTGGTAGTGTTAGTGCGGGACGCATTGGAGTCAACATGGGCCAGCATACCTGTGGAATGCTTTTGACACCTTGCAGAGTCCATGCCCCCAATGAATTTGAGACTGTTTAGGGAAGGGGGGGGGGGGGGGGGTGCAACTCAATATTAGGAATGTGTTCTTAATGTCTTGTACCATCAGTGTATATATGTAGACTAGAAACACAATAAGGCCATCTTGTCTTGCCCAAGGTTTTATTATGTATAGCAATGCCCACAGCAATACCAAAGCAGCCATTGTAAAGTGATTTAGTTGTGTTCTTGGGTGACATGAGAACAGTGTGGAACTGAGCCAGCAACCCTCTGCTTAACGCCACACCACCTAATCTGTTCTGATGTCTTGGCTGGAGCACAAACAGGGTTAAATGAAATGTAGCCGTGGAGGGGAGGGTGAGGTCTAGTAATTATTATGTCTAGCAATTATCAACATCGAACTTAACAGAGCTTGAAGACTATTTAAAAGATCAATGTGCAAATATTGTACAATCCAGGTTTGCAAAGCTCTTAGAGACTTACCCAGAAAGACTCACAGCTGTAATAACTGCCAAAGGTGGTTCGAACATGTATTGACTCAGAGGTGTGACTATTTATGTAAATGTGATATTTCTCTATTTCTCTATTTCATTTTCAATACACTTACGAACACGTTTTCACTTTGTCATTATGGGATATTTTGTGTAGATGGGTGAGAAAAAAATGATACTGTATTTAATCTATTTTGAATTCCGACTGTAACAACAGAATGCGGAATAAGTCAAGGGGTATGAATACTTTCTGAAGGCACTGTAGATGCCAAATGTACACAAAGTGTGCAATTCTAGGCAATTCACATTCACACACAGCAATTCTCTATTGAAATGAGAACATTTATTTGAATTCAAAAGGTCATTAAAAGCTCTGTGGTAACGACTAGGTGTTGTGGGTAGTGAGCTAGATTTGTAGCACCGACAAGGAACAATGGCATACAGAAATTGGATTATAATTAAATGAGGGAAAAACAGTCAACGTTAATTGGTTGTTTGTTTGATATGCAAATTTGCAGCATGTGTATGACAGAATGATTATTGGGCCCCTGGCAGCACAAAACCGCAGCATTATTAAAACAAACAAGCTTGACATTCAGCGCTATGGGAACGTTTCACCCCTTTCTCATTCCCTGCAGTTCTGCAACAGCAGTTCATTAAAACCTAATGGGAACAGCGATATCTTGGCAAGCTGGGGAGCACAGGCATGGCACAGTCAACATGAATTAAACTCCACATACATTAACATAGGAGAACAGGATGAGGACCTCGCCATATTTGCCAGGGCCCAGCTCACGCTGTCAACGCATGTTGTGATTGATTTGAAAAAAATATGTTGGCTGTATGTTTCGTTTTTTTCCCTAGCACTACACATCTGATTCAAATAAATCTAAGCTTGATGATTAGCTGATTATTTGAATCAGCTCTGTAGTGCTAGAGCAAAAACCAAAATGGGCCCCAAGGGGGGTCCCAAAGCTGTGTATGGGAAACCTGTACCATGAGATACAGTGGGGCAAAAAAGTATTTAGTCAGCCACCAATTGTGCACGTTCTCCCACTTAAAAAGATGAGAGAGGCCTGCAATTTTCATCATAGGTAGACTTCAACTATGACAGACAAAATGAGAAGGAAAAAAAATCCAGAAAATCACATTGTAGGATTTTTTTATTAATTTATTTGCAAATTATGATGGAAAATAGGTATTTGGTCAATAACAAAAGTTTCTCAATACTTTGTTATATACCCTTTGTTGGCAATGACAGAGGTCAAACGTTTCCTGTAAGTCTTCACAAGGTTTTCACACACTGTTGCTGGTATTTTGGCCCATTCCTCCATGCAGATCTCCTCTAGAGCAGTGATGTTTTGGGGCTGTTGCTGGACAACAGACTTTCAACTCCCTCCAAAGATTTTCTATGAGGTTGAGATCTGGAGACTGGCTAGGCCACTCCAGGACCTTGAAATGCTTCTTACCAAGCAACTCCTTCATTGCCCGGGCGGTGTGTTTGGGATCATTGTCATGCTGAAAGACCCAGCCACGTTTCATCTTCAATGCCCTTGCTGATGGAAGGAGGTTTTCACTCAAAATCTCACGATACATGGCCCCATTCATTCTTTCCTTTACACGGATCAGTCGTCCTGGTCCCTTTGCACAAAAACAGCCCCAAAGCATGATGTTTCCACCCCCATGCTTCACAGTAGGTATGGTGTTCCTTGGATGCAACTCAGCATTCTTTGTCCTCCAAACACGACGAGTTGAGTTTTTACCAAAAGGTTATATTTTAGTTTCATCTTACCATATGACATTCTCCCAATCTTCTTCTGGATCATCCAAATGCTCTCTAGCAAACTTCAGACGGGCCTGGACATGTACTGGCTTAAGCAGGGGGACACGTCTGGCACTGCAGGATTTGAGTCCCTGGCGGCGTGGTGTGTTACTGATGGTAGGCCTTGTTACTTTGGTCCCAGCTCTCTGTAGGTCATTCACTAGGTCCCCCCGTGTGGTTCTGGGATTTTTGCTCACCGTTCTTGTGATCATTTTGACCCCACGGGGTGAGATCTTGCGTGGAGCCCCAGATCGAGGGAGATTATCAGTGGTCTTGTATGTCTTCCATTTCCTAATAATTGCTGCCACAGTTGATTTCTTCAAACCAAGCTGCTTACCTATTGCAGATTCAGTCTTCCCAGCCTGGTGCAGGTCTACAATTTAGTTTCTGGTGTCCTTTGACGGCTCTTTGGTCTTGGCCATAGTGGAGTTTGGAGTGTGACTGTTTGAGGTTGTGGACAGGTGTCTTTTATACTGATAACAAGTTCAAACAGGTGCCATTAATACAGGTAACGAGTGGAGGACAGAGGAGCCTCTTAAAGAAGAAGTTACAGGTCTGTGGGAGCCAGAAATTTAGCTTGTTTGTAGGTGACCAAATACTTATTTTCCACAATCATTGGCAAATAAATTCATTAAAAATCCTGCAGTGATTTTCTTGATTTTTTTCTCTCATATTGTCTGTCATAGTTGAAGTGTACCTATGATGAAAATTACAGGCCTCTCTCATCTTTCAAAGTGGGAGAACTTGCACAATTGGTGGCTGACTAAATACTTTTTTGCCCCACTATAGGTGTTAAACCTGCTCATTGTCTCCTCCATGAACTAGGGTGCTGTGCTGAATGATGCAAATTAATAATACTCCTCTAGCTAGTTATTAGTCCTCATCAGAGGCAGGTGAATCCGACAGGTTCAGGTAGACTAATGAGTGAGGAAGCTCTGATGCAGTCCTGCAGTGTAGAGAGAGGGAGGAGAGGATTTCCTCTTGACAGCTGTGCTGCCTGTCTCTGTTTGCAGCCTGACTTAGAGTTGGCATGTGTGCCACTAGGGCATCTAATGAGTAAAGACAAACACGCTTCCCACTTCCACATGCTAGTGCAGGCCTCAGGCCAGCGCTCACTGGCCTGAGGCTGTCAAGGCCACCCAGATTATGCTCAACGAACAGGCCACGGCTGCGTATACATTGTGTCATCCCATTAACCGAGAGTGAGTGTGTGTTTAGGCTGGATACACTAGGCTATAGTATAGTATTTGTTCCCATAGACACTTCCTAAATCTGAGCCTGGCATAAATCTGCCACTGTTTACACCTAGGGGTAGGCAATTCCAGTCCTCAAGGGCCTGATTGGTGTCACAGTTTTGCCCCAGCCACATCTAACACACCTGACTCCAATAATCACCTAATCGTGATCTTCAGTTTGATTAATCAGCTGTGTTTGCTAGGGATGGAGAAAAGTGTAACACCAATCAGGCCCCCGAGGACTGGAGTTGCCCACCTCTGGTTTACAATTTAAACCAACTGTTCCACTAACACCACCAGAGATAGAGTGGCAGGACAAATGGCTATGGCTCTTCCCAGACGTGGGTTCTCTTCCTCTTTACCTGCTATTAAATGGGAAGACTGGTTGTAGCCTTCAGAAAGAGAAATAAACCAGCACAGTGGAGGTTTCATTCCATTCCATCTACTCCATTCCAGCCATTACTATGAGCCATCCTCCCCTCACCAGCCCCCACCGCACCACCGGTGACTAATCCACCCCCACTGCACCACCAACACCGCAGTCCTCCATCTTAACAGATGAAGTCTTCTCCAAAGACAGCGAGAGGGAGAACAGAGAGGCATTCGGGTCAGATATTGATAGGGCCCTCAAGGCACATAGGCAAACAGCCAGGAAGAGAAAATGTGAAAATTTGACTTCTGTGTGTTCGGGAAGAGAGCTTATAGATTGAAGGGGGGAATGAGGGATGGTGTGTAAGATGTGATTACAGTTTCAATTTGGAGCTGTCAGGAGTAAATAAGGAGTGCATGGGTGGGATTAGTGAACCCCGCCTTGCCTTCTGAAGCAGCTCTTTCCGCGTGGAACTTGAAAGAGATAAACACAATACAGATTTTAAAAGGCAAATGTCCAAAGGATGGAAACGTATGAGCCAAGTGTGGATTTATGGAAGAAATATATTTCATGAGGACTGTATTGCGTAAAGGCGCTCTGCTCAGTCCAGATACAAAGCACTCTCTCTTATTATCAGAGCTATAGGGTACACAGTTAATGTGTTGTGAAATCTGTCAATGTCTTGTAATGTTTTTTAAATTGTATAATGCCCTTCATTTTGCTGGAGCCAAGGAAGAGTAGCTGCTGCATTGCCAGCACCTAATGGCGATCCTTAATAAATACAAATAGCATCATGCCTGCAGTCAGCTTCTCAATTATACCATTCCTCCTCATTCCCAAGAATTTCTACAGTCTGTAAAGAATCCTAAAAATTCTGCTCTAATATATTCCAGCAGCAGATGTGTCATAGAGAATTATACTCAGCAGGAAGGTAAAGTCATACAGGAGCTTAGAGGAAAAGGAAGATGGGCTATTCCCAGCAACAGTTTTCTACAGTGACTAAAATAGATGGCTGTTTTTTCCATAATACAAACTTTCTCTCAGCAACATGTGTATCCTTTATTTGAAAATGTTAGGTCAAGCATCATACTGCAGCTACAGTACGAGATGCAACTGGAGGGTAAGAATTGCTCATGCTGCCCACTCCTCCAGGGTTTATTTCAACTGTTAGAATGCTAATATCAATAAGCCTATTATGTTAAAAACTAGCAGAAATATATTTTAAATTTTTTTAAAGTTAGTTAAGAACAAAATCTTATTTATAATGACGGCCTAGGAACAGTGGGTTAACTGCCTTGTTCAGGGGCAGTACAACAGATTTGTACCTTGTCAGCTCGGGGATTCGATCTAGCAACCTTTTGGTTACTGGCCCAAAGCTCTAACCACTAGGCTACCTGCCCTAAACAGCAATGGCATCTTACCAGCCTCAGCCCATGGTAGTGTGAGTGCCTCAGAACATGTAAACAGAAACATAAAGAATTGTGCTCAATGTGTTTGGGAAATGAATCATTTGAAATTCCAATGTGCTCTTAGAACACAGGCTATCTATATGTACTGCATTAGATATCCTTAGCCTATGATATTTAAGGCTATATATGCATGTTCTCTGTTCTGTAATAGAAATGCATCACCTTGATTATGGCTCCTAGTGTGTGTGTGTGTGTGTGTGTGTGTGTGTGTGTGTGTGTGTGTGTGTGTGTGTGTGTGTGTCTGGCTGTGTGTGAAAATCTACCTGAGAGTAATGTAACGATTTACATGGATCAGCGAGGCCACACAATGGCCACCCACACAGTATGCAGATTGAGTCAGAGCCGAGACAAGAGGATGGTGGGTGGATTAGAAAGCGTCAGCGACTCTAATTTCTCTGTGTTTTACAGGAGGATTTCACACGAGGACAGGAATTCACATGATTTCACATAATACTACTACCAAATGACTGAGGCTGATACAATACAAACCAAATCAGATGGACACAAAGAAGACACGCTCTACAATCTGCATTTACTAGAGCAATGGTATCACCGGGTGTACAGCGCTGAAATTGGTTTTTAGATTACATTAAAACTTCTTCAGGATTGGTGGGTCCCCTGCGGTACGGTTGAGCTAACGTGGGCTAATGCGATTAGCATGAGTTTTAAAGTAACAAGAATATTTCCCAGGACATAGACATATCTGATATTGGCAGAAAGCTTACATTCTTGTTAATCTAACTGCACTATGCAATTTACAGTAGCTATTACAGTGAAATAATACAATGCTATTGTTTGAGGAGAGTGCACAGTTTTGAACATGAAAAGTTATTAATAAACAAATTAGACACATTTAGGCAGTCTTGATACAAAAATTAACAGAAATGCCATGGTTTATTGGATCAGACTAAAAATATGGACATACACTGCTGACATACAGTGGCCAATATCTAAATTGCACCTGGGCTGGAATAATACATTATGGCCTTTCTCTTGCATTTCGAAGATGGTACTAAAAAAAGACAGAAACCTTTTCTTTGTATTATCTTTTACCAGATCTCATGTTATATTCTCCTACATTTCTTTCACATTTCCACAAACTTCAAAGTGTTTCCTTTCAAATGGTACCAAGAAAATGCATATCCTTGCTTCAGGGCCTGAGCTACAGGCAGTTAGATGTCATTTTAGAGGGACGATCCTTAAGAGGATTTATTAAGTAGGATTCATGAGAATGAGAAACCATCTCACTTGGAGAATGATTACTTTCTCTCTATGGATATACGCTGATACACACACCCATGCATGTACTGTGCACTTGTCCTCACACACATACACACGCTCCCATGCACTCACAAATGTGCACTCACATGCAATATCCCTGACTGGCTTTTTTTGTGAGAGAATGTGTACTGTAGAGTGTGCTGACCACTGCTACATTTCATTTAAGCCTGTTAGTGCTGCAGCCAAGCTATGAGAACAGATGAGGTGGTGTGGCATTCAGCAGACCTGGCTCAGGTCCACACTGTTCTCACATCATCCAAAAGCACAACTAAATCACTTTTCAATGTGTGCTTTGGTATTGCTGTGGGCATTGCTATACATAATAAGACCTTGTGTTTCTAGTTTATATACACAGTGTACAAGACATTAAAATCACATTCCTAATACTGAGTTGCACCCCCATACATACGGGAAACTGTATGAAATACCGAGCAAGTGCGCCTGGCACCTACCATATCCTCGTTCAAAGGCACTCAAATATTTTGTCTTGCCCATTCACCCTCTGAATGGCACACATACACAATCCATGTCTCAATTGTCTCAAGGCTTAAAAATCCTTCTTTAACCTGTCTCCTCCCCTTCATCTAAACTGATTGAAGTGGATTTAACAAGTGACATCAATAAGGGATCATAGCTTTCACGTGGCTTCATCTTGTCAGTCTGTCATGGAAATAGCATTCTTAATGTTTTGTACACTCAGTGTATAGTTTATATCAGCTATTGTATTGTCAGAGCACAGTGCTCTGAATGACACCAACCTCAGAATACTACATTTAATAGAAGAAAAAGTTAAACAAACATGAAAGTAGCTGCCATTATGAAACCTCTCATTTCAACATTATTTCCCTTATTTGCAGCTTATGGATTGTTTTGTTGTGAGTGAAGGTAGTTGGACTCGTTTTTATGACTAGTGGTTCAACAGTCCTGCTCAGTCCTGCTTCTTACGTAAGGACCCTGGCTGCAGTTGTCAAGTTCTGTTGGAGTCAGAGCACAGAAAAAACCAGTCTGATAACCTCAAACTCCTCCTACTGTCTCTCTATGGTCCACAGTGCTTCAAAAACACACTGCTACACCCAGATAGGTCCCTGGTTCTGCAGTCTGTAGTTTAAGTCTTAGTATCTGTCATAATTTTCCCATTCCAAAACAAATAGCATGACTGGCAGAGCATTAATTCTATTCAAGATGACAAATACCAATATTGGGAGCACACAAGCATAGAGATAACAGATTGTCTTGGCCTTCCAGAGTATATATCCATCATGCTTTTAGGGAGCCATAAATTCTCTTGGCTGCACAATGAAATAAATAGCTGTTATGTCAACTGCTAGCCAAGGCAGGGCAGGATGAAAACTTAACACAAAAGAGTCTTTTGGTGAACAAATTATCAAAGGAGATCTAAGCTACAAAGCAATAAGGCTGTGGAATATTTCATTTTCCAATGGCAGAGGCCTACATCCTTTGAAATTATTGTCAGAAACAGAAGCTGTTTCTGCTTGCTTCACAGAGAAACATCCTCACATAAATCTCACATCATCCAAGTTTAATTTCCTGTTGGCAGACCAATCAGAAATCTCATCTCCAGACCCTAGGGCAGTGAAAACCAGCTCTCGATGAGGTTATTGAAACATGAGTGTAACACTCCACTCCTCCACATGCTCTCCCCCAGCTCCATCAGATAAAACTAAGGCGATGCTCTCATCTCAAACACAAAACTTTGGGCTGTCACTGTGTGTACTTTGTGTGTACAGGGCCACAGGGGAAATCCATATTTGTCATGAGTTGAATCATTTATCGATTGTCTCCCAGCATCGCTCAGGCAACTGGGAAATGGCCAGTTCTACCTCCTGTGCACAGACAGAACAGGGGTTTCAGGTTTCATTAGTCATATGTATGTATGTGATACACGTGGTAAACACCATCCAACTAAATGCTTACTGGCAGGTTCCAACAACAATAAGAAATAAAAGATAAGAATACAAACAAAGTAAATAGCTCAGTAGAATACAATAAATAGTTTAGCAGAAGTCTAATACAGGAAGGAACAATTTATAGTGCAATATTTATAAGTGTTTTGGGAAGGGGGAATTGGGGGGGCTCGTTTTAAAATTGCACAGTATTTAGCAATCATAATATGAGTCTGGTAGCAGCAGTTGTGATGTGTGTGTGTGTGTGTGTAGCATTAATGTGTCTGTGTAGCATGAATGTGTGTTTGCGTGTGTTGTGCAGAGAATCAGAGCAGGTGGTCAGTCCAGTTCAAGTGTTCAGCAGTCTGATGGCTTGTAAATAGAAACTGTTCCGGAGCCTGTCTGCCCAACAGTAAGGGAGAGAACAGCTCGTGGCTGGTGTGTGTGAGGTCCTTGATGATGCTGCGAGCCTTAGTCAGGCACCGTTTCGAGTCCTAGGCTGTAATCATCACCTGCTTCAAGGAGACCATCATCCCAGTGCCCAATAAAAACAAGGTGACACGCCCATGGATTGATGTTTCAGCATTGTCTCAATGAAGAGTTCGGCTAGCCACGTGTGACATGCACGCGCAGTTACAAGTTTGCTAGAGTGAGCGGCAGGCGGACTAGCAATATCCACCGTCGTAGTACGGCTGAAGCCTGAGCAGGGATATGAAGCTAACTGAAGCTGTCTAACTTCGGAAAACCCCGAGTAGATTGAGCTTGAGTTCTAGAATACCCCACAGGCATTGCATTACCTTTGTTTATATTGCATAGACCCCGTAGACTGAGGAATATGGCACTTCATGACAAATGGTCATAAACGGACAGGCTATCGACATCAGTATCCTCCCCATTAATACTGCATTACTAGCATCCTACAGCGGGCTATCACATTGCACATCAATTAATCATATTCTATTATGGGAAGAAAAATAATTAAAGTGAGGGAATGACATCTTCTGGATGATGTATCTCTACCCAGCTCTCCCTTCATCTTTCTGTAATACATTCTGGAGTGAGGAGCACCTTCAAATCACTAATCCATAAGCAAGGGGCATATACAGTATGAAATTGTAATCTAGTAACTAATTGGACAATTGGATTGCACTCTGTGTGGTGCTACGTATGTTAATCAGTGTAAGTCCAGAAAAACCTATCTAAACGCAGTTTTAAAATGGCTGTAATTGACCATCAGATTAATAGGAGCTATTTTGGTGTTTGGATCCAGAGGCCAGAAGTTGTAAGCTACAAGCAAATAGAAGTCTCTATACATTATTCATGGTGAAAATTCAAAAATAATTAAACAGAAAGTAATTGTTTGAGGTACCTTTTTTTTTTTTTACACCAGGTTAAATGTACAAAAACAGCAACATGTCATAAATTGTAATAAAATCAGCATGATGTAATCAAAATGACACATAACTGCAGGTGTTATGGGCATACTGAATCAAAGAGTCTGTCCTCTACTCAAGCAAATGACAATAAGAACAGGCCATCTGGCCATAATTGGGAAATACAGGGCCTTAACAAGCCATCTCCACTTTCAAACTGAGTTTGAGTGTGTGCTACTGCTCAGCCCTTCAAAACACAGACAGTTTAGACATTATCCATGCATTCATACTTCACTCATCAACTTGAAATAATCTGTCTGGAATGTGTGCAGCAGGTGCACAGTGTCCTCTTATGATCACAGGGTCAGGCTGAGGAGGAAAGGTGTTACTGACTACATTGGACCAGCTACTTTCAGGACTGAAAGTACAACTAGACCTTTTATTCCTGTATGAAGGTATGATAGCCACTAGGAGCACGTGGCTAAACCAAACCCAGACAGTGTAATGGCCTTCAGTGGATCCAGATTATTTTGTTTGGATTTCATAACAGTTTCTCTAGCTGGAATAAGGGAGACTGGGATTAAATCAAGGGCACCGCCATCTTTGGTGGCCTGATTGTGAGTGACAGGGCCCTTAGGTAACCGTGCTAGTCATCTCTGGAGGGTCCCATCACGCAAGTGCACTTATATCAACATTGATGGCCAAAAATGTGAATTCTCTGCATTTATCCCAGTCCTTTTTACCCAGCCAGTGCCATTCCTAGCCTCTGTCTTCCCTAAGTACACGGGCCAGTCTCTGTCCCTCCTTACATGCACCCAATAAAGCAGTCACACAGATGGACGGCTGCTTAAATCCAAGGGGACTACTGGTCATTAGTGGGAGGTGAAGCCTTGTGTGTGTGTGTGAGAGGCATAGGGAAAGACCAAAATAGTGAGACAGGGAGAGTAAGTACCAGGACCTTTGTGGCCTGACAGAGTCACATTGTAATCCAGCAGATAATATCCTACAGGTCAGAGTGCATGGGGAGCAGATAGCACCTGCTGTCATTCAGTCAAGGTGACAATGTGCAGATGGCTGCAGTGTGCTGTGCCAAGTTACAGGGGGCCTGAACAGTGCCTCTACATTAAGCATACTGTATGGAGGTTAGTGTGGGCATCTGCTCCCCTCGCAGCAGCAACCAACATCCTCTTCCTACCCACATCCCAAAAACAGCTTTTAATTCATTCCAATTCTCAAGGTCATGTCTAGCTCTATTTTGAAGATCACTGGGGAAAAAGCCTTAGTGAGGCAATCTAAAAGGTTCTGTCAAACATCTGTTAAACCTACAGCATACATTTTCACTAGTAACTAAGTTGAATACAAATTTGGTTCTCGGTTTCATATTGCATGTTACGTGTGCACTCACAGCGCATGTTTGATTAGACAGCACATGTAGAGCGAAGACTCAACCACTGCAGTCGGCAAACAGATGAAACGGGCAAGCACCTGGAATACATTGAAGGGGCTTCAAGTGCTCTACACCTCCCCTTTTGCATTGACCACAGTCCTCTTCAGCCTAGAGCGTGGCACCCTGGATGGGCATGTGCCCTTTACTGACCCTCTGTCCTGTCAGACAAGTACCACAGAGCCATGTGGCTTTCCTCAGAGCCTGTGGGATACTTTCTCAGCTAACCAAGCAAAGCAGTTTGGCTCCTTACGTTTAGCATCATGAATATTCAAAGCATAAAAGGTGATGGGCAATGGTATGAATGCACAGTAGATTGTCAAAGTAGAGGTCAACATAATGAGTGGAGTCTTTAGCCTATAGGTGGTAGTGGCATCATTACATGCACTGAACAGTTCTGACAGCCAACCTAGAAACTAGCCACAGACATTTGCAATTATATATCCATTGGAAATAAACTGGTTGAGATGAGGCTACAAAGTCACCAAGTACATGTATGTTTTAATATGCATGTGTAAGTAGACTGAATGGAACAGGCCTTAGTCAGTATACAAGTCCATTCCTACAGCTCAACTAGGATCTTACTTGACAGAGACTTAGGGGGTCAAGGAGCAACTCACTGTACAAGTGTTAACCATGAACCTCTTATGTTTCCATACATATGGTGACAACCATCAAATCCACTTGTCAACACTGCTAGATGTTTCAGGATAAAACAAGAATCTAGTATTGCCATCTCCTGGTCAGTTATTACACTGCATGTCTGAAGCTACTAAGCACAATAAACCTGCACATAAAGATGAATTTTTTATTTTGTCAATTACAAACAAAAAGTGTATACTGGCACTGGAGGCTTACAGGTGGTGATAAAACTGAAGGTGGCACACCTAAGGACCAATAAATAGTACTGATGTCAATTTACAAGTGGGCCATAGAAGACATAATCAATATAAACAGTCAAACAGCATACCAGGATTACAAATAGGTTGACCCTCATGCATGTTAAAAAAAAACAAGTAAATGTTTGTCACACCAGATGTACCTGAAATGCCACCTTCCACTATGCCGTCTGAGGAACATTCTGCAAACAAGGCAAAAAGACAACTAGATTCAATGCCAATCTCCTATAGTAAGAGTACTTGCAGAATGATGAAAGGCCATGCCAACGAGACACTCACTCTGTACCGTTTTAAGGTCGTCGATCACGACCTTCCCTGAAAGATCAAGGTCACTTTCTGTGTCATTTTGAGAGTTATACTCCTCACTGTCAGTATCCACTGCACTCAGCTGTCAAAAAAAAGAAAGGTCTGGATAGTCAAGTATCAAATCAATGTGCCACGAGAAACTGAAGAAATTAGTTTAATGCTTGCATGCATTTTAGAGACCATATACTACTCATGTGAGATGAAGGGTTAGGCCCATTCAAAGGAAACCATAACAGGAGAACCCACCTCATAGTCAGGATCAACAGATGACTCCTCATCCTCTAGTTCCTGAGAGAGTGCCTCGACCCAGGTCTGCTGCTCCTCGTCATCATCAATGTCATCCTGCTTCCTCTTGTTGCCTTTCCCACAGAGCTTAGTGGGGGAGCAAAGCACCTCTGAAAAACACCCCAAATGAATAGTAGAATTCCCCCATACCACTTCAAGCACATGTCTCAATGCTGTATATAGAAACCATGACTATACATGCCTGGGGATACAACAGAGCCGATGCTAGTGCACACAGGGTAGCCCAGGGCGCTCTGCAGACGGCGAGGCAGGATGGCCAACAGGATGCGTGTGGCTCGACGCAGACGCTTGCGGCCTGCTAGACAGTGGCGGGCTGGACTAGGATTGTCATCCTCTTCTGGAGGAACAAAAGCCTCATCTGAAGGGGAGAAACCCAACAGCCACCAAAACCCACGGAGAGCACGCATCTGCAGACAGGAAGTATAATCACTGAGCTTTAAAAGCCATAATTCACATATCCAAGACAGATGCAAAGTGAGGACATGTGCTTGTGGGATTAATATGGTGGCACATTTATGGAGGCCAATTATGGACAAACTATTGAAACGCAACCATCCCATGTCAAATTCAAACTAACCAGTGAAGATATATTAAGTTTGGGGAACATGCTTACCGCTAGTCTGACAGGCCAAAACTGTGACAGGCGACAGAGTACAGTGGTTAACACACTGTCTCTCTTCACTACAACGGTGTCCTGTGAAGGTAAAAATGGGTCAGTTAAATCCTATATTAAAACATTTTCAAAGCCACAAAGTAAGCATAAAATATCAAGGTGTGCAGACAGATGGCTAACTAGTTAGCGCATTGTTGAAACACTTCGATATGAAATGTACTTTTATAGCAGGCTAGGACAATTAACGTAGGTTAGGAAATAAGTTCGCGAAAATGCTGTCCTAACATGCTACGAAAGTCACTTCGTGTCGTGAAAAGTGTGTCCCAGAGCATTTCGTTAGTGTGCAGCCACTTGTGATGACAGATGCAACAGAAGCTAGCAGGCGTTCAAAGTTTCCCGCCGCAAAGAGCTCAAGGTGTTAGCAAGTTAAACAACCTCAACAATAAAAGTTGCCGTCAAGTTCATCGGAGTACAAACATCATTTGCCCATATTACCTCAACACCGTCGTTGTCCTGTTCGATGGCGACGCTACATTCAGAGGTCATACTGATCAATGTGGCGATAGATTGGAAGGAAGCTGATAACAGCGGTATGTGATCAGTGTTGTTATGAACCCCGGAATAGCAGAAGATGAGCCAATCACCCCACACAAACAATTAGGCTAACTGTGACCATTTATCGAATCACTAATTAGCGAAATTATGAATTATGGCAGCATCTGTAGAAAGGTATGGGCCAACATCAGATAGGCCGACAATAGCCTGTCACATTCGGTAGGCAAAATGTGACTAGTTCATATGCTATTCGGAACTAAACTCAGAAATGTCAGACTTGCTAACTCGTTGAATGCGGCATGTGTATAACTAGGTAACCAGTTAGCAAGTCGGACATTTCAGAGTTACGACTAGCACGTGAACACAGCATTACACAGGCAAGGCAGCCCAGTTCTCATCTTTTGCCCAATTAGTACCAAAATAACTGATCTGTCTGGTCAAAGGAACAATTAGTGGAATAATAATCCGATTTGGGCTGCCTGTGTAAACACAGCCTAATGTTATTGAAAGTGAGAATTGAATAAATAGAATAAACAGAACGAAAACTACTAATTATAATATTTACAAGGGAAATTATTGCTTTGTTTTGTTTTATTTTGTAAACAGTAAGGTGTTTGTTTTATTTTGTGGTGTCCATCCATCTGAACAGGGATAACCAAACTTGGTTAGAGCTTCCGCCACTAGGCAGACACGTCACATTTACGCACACACTTGCCACGTTCAAAACAACTGGGAAGTCGAAGACAAGAAATCAAGCGCCGACTGCGAAAATCGTTTTGGACGGTCTTCCAACTCGTAATTAAAAGTCGGAAACTCTGGCATTTTTCGAGAGCTCCGAGTTTCCGACCTGAAGATCACTGAAGTCATGATTTGACCTCGTTTTTCCCCCCAAATAGTTGCCTTGAAAGCACCAACGGTACTCCAGGGGGAGTCACAGGTATAAAGCCCCACTGTTTTCTCTCCAGACCAATCTAACCTACCCAAGACACAAACTAATAGCACTGCTGAAAGGGAGAGAGAGACACATAGGCTAGCCTACACACACAAACAACAGCCACAACGAAGAGAAACATGACAGCACCATCAGCATTGGAACTATTGGCAGTAGCACAAAACACTTTAAACTGTGCGGAGATGCGTTCACTTTTGTGAGCCGCCTCCAGCATGCGCTCTCTCGGGAGTTCCAGTTTACAATTCCCAGTCTTCACCATTCCCAAGGCGATGATGGAGAGGAGGCATAGGAAGGCTTTGGGGGCCCTGAAGTGGACACCTGCTGTTTATGTATTTTACCATCCTCTTCACTCTCTACATCAACGTCATAATCCAGATTTGGGTCTTCACCTGAGCGAAAAGCCCACTGGACCATCTCAGACCCCTTCACCTACAAGCATTCTCCCCTGCACAGGGAGAGATCCTACCCCTGTACCTTCCTGGAGAATGAGCACTGGCCCGACCCGACCGCCAGAGTTGCCCTGTCTCTGCCTCACCTTGCCAAGGTCACCAGACCATATGGCTTTGTCGCCCTGAGTCAGAGCTCTCAGATGGCCTACGAAGAGGCTCAGCTCTTCCAAGCTGGGCTCTGGCGCCTACACAAGGATAAAGACAGCATCCATCACACGACACAGGCCATTCACATTAAACCCAATCCCTCCAGATGGTCAACTACTGTCCAACGCCTGTCCATAGAATATAGTATCTCACAGACTGAATCAGCACCAAAGGAGGAGATACTATGA
The DNA here is from genome assembly GCF_002021735.2 of Oncorhynchus kisutch. Classification (NCBI taxonomy): domain Eukaryota; kingdom Metazoa; phylum Chordata; class Actinopteri; order Salmoniformes; family Salmonidae; genus Oncorhynchus; species Oncorhynchus kisutch. Next base: position 35,795,212 of record NC_034186.2, on the reverse strand, counting down.
ACCATCTCCTCAGGCTCATCCTCCACCTCCTCATTGAAACATTTGTATGAATATGAAAGCTGATCCTTTCATAAACATTCTCCTCTCAAGACAGTTCAATATCTCATGAAATCCAGAATACTATACTGTAGATCCCCGCTATGGCTAGCCTTACATCTGTATGTTTTATTTAAGGGGCGTAATCTAAACCTTAATCCTCTCAACTGAATTTAACAGAAATCCTAATCCACCATACACTATATTTAACAACACATATGATACCTGAATATATTCAATGGTGTATTACACTCTTCAGATGACAATTTAAAGTTACATATCATAAAAGGATGATGTATTTCAGCATGTCCAACAGTCTGTAAATCTTAACTGCATGTTGTTCAATGTGTGCTGATGCAACATCTGCTGTATGTGAGGTAGGGAGACCCTGTTCTCTGTGGCTCTTAGCATATGAAGGGGCTCTTAAGAGAAAGGACACTAGGGCCTAATGATGTTTACTCTGCAACCTTCTACTGATACTCATTATGCCTCCTCTCTCATAGATCATGAAGAGGAATTGTGCCTCACTGTGGAATAAATACGAAACCTACTTCTAAAAATAGATCACAAAAACCCTTTGTCTGAAGAGCACTTGACCTAATATATTTCAATAATATAATGGAACAAGATATTCATTTTCAGAATAATGCTTACTGCAAAGTAAGAAAGTATGGTAGCAGGAAGCCTAGTGTTGGGCAAGTAACTGAAAGGTTTCTGGTTGGAATCCCTGAGCTGACTAGGTGAAAAATCTGTCAATGTGCCCTTGAACAAGGCACGTAACCCTAATTGCTCCTGTAAGTCGATCTGGATAAGAGCGTCTACGTAGTTGTATGAACTTACAAGCCTTATTGTTTAAATCTATTCATGCTAACCAATAGGCCTACAGTGTGCTATTATTATAACTGTATGAATTCTAATCCCTCTCTGCACAACAACAACCTTCCACGTCCCAAAGACTGAATGTCCAAGTAGGGTTTAACGCCTCCTCTCCTACTCAGCCTCAGGTTTGGGCCAGTAACTGTAAAGGTTTCTGGTTCGAATCCCCGAGCTAACTAGGTGAAAAATATGCCGATGTTCCCTTGAGAAAAGCACTTAACCCTAATTGGGTCAGTACTTATTTTCCACCATAATTTGCAAATAAATTCATTAAAATTCCTACAATGTGATTTTCTGGATTTTTTTCCTCATTTTGTCTGTCATAGTTGAAGTGTACCTATGATGAAAATTACAGGCCTCTCTCATCTTTTTAAGTGGGAGAACTTGCACAATTGGTGGCTGACTAAATACTTTTTGCCCCACTGTACACACACTGTAGACTTTGGACTGATCATTATTGTATGTAGGTGAGTTAACTTGTGATGCTTATTACGTGAGCTTACTCAGAAACACTTTAACTACTATAGGCCTACTATTTATTTTTTTAAATCTCAGACTTTTATAGCATATTGGACTCATAGAGAGCTACTCTCAAGTTATCTTGTTGGGGCGAGTGACTCTTTGAATTTACAATGGGATTGCCCCAAGCTGTAAACATTTTTTCTTGTGCTTTATCCTATTTGCCCCAAAACTTTTACGTGCTTTGTTGACTATGAACTTGATCGTTTACCCAACCATGGGACTGAAGTTTTTTCCCCCCACACTCGCGACTCAGACTCTATTGGTTACATGAACTCTTGGCCTCCCATCCTATTCTAACTACATCTCGCCAGCTTTGTATTCATGTTACCTGATGAAATTGCTGTACAATAGGATCTTGTTGCCATCTGATGCACATTGAAATATCATAAAACATCAACACTCTCTCCCTGTCCTCTGCCATGCCCTGATTGTATTACTGCTGATGATATCTGGAAATGTGCATGTACACCCTGGCCCGTCTACTGTTGCTAGCCCCAATTCTTACTTGTGTTCTGATATCTTCTTCATTGATTTCTGCTCTTGTAAAAGCCTAGGTTTTCTGCACGTTAACACTAGAAGGTTATTACCTAAAATGGATCAATTGAAAGCTTGGGTTCACAGCTCTAATCCAGATGTGTTGGTCATTACTGAGACGTGGTTAAGAAAGAGTGTTTTGAACACTGATGTTAACCCTTCTGGTTAGAACCTTTTTTGTCAAGACAGATCTTCCAAAGGTGGTGGAGTGGCAATCTTTACCAAAGAATGCCTTTGGTGCTCTGTTGTCTCCAACAAGTCTGTCCCCAAACAATTTGATAGCTGGTTTTAAGCATTAAGCTTTCAAATAGCTCTTTGTTGACTGTTGCTGGGTGTTATCCGTCTCCATCAGCACTGGCCTGTACCCTACCTGCCCTAAGGTCTCTCCTGGCCCCTTACACATAGTCTGAATTTGTCTGAATTTGTCCTGCTAGGTGACCTAAACTGTGACATGCTTAAACCACCTGACCAAGTCCTAAAACAACTCCCTAAGTCCTTCTCAGATTATTACCAATCCCACAAGGTATGACTCCAAACACCCAGAAAAGGCTACTCTCCTTAATGTTATCCTCACAAATAATCCTGATAGGTATCAGTCTGGTGTTTTCTTTAATGACCTTAGTGATCACTGTTTTACAGACTGTTTTCGTAATGGCTTCTCAGTTAAACGACCTGCCCTGATTTGTCATAGACGCTTGCTTAAAAACTTTAATGAACAAGCCTTCCTTCATGACCTGGCCCTCTGTCAAAGACACTTGGACCTTCTTTTTTGATATTTTCAGTGGTATTGTTTACAGACAACCCCCATAAAGAAAATGAGAATTAAAAACAGGTTCAACCCCTGGTTTGACCGTGATCTGGCAGAGTTACTCCACCTCAAGAACACCATTTGGTGAAAGGCTCGGCACACAAATGCTCAGGCTGACTGGCTCTCGTTCAGGTAAATGAAAAATAAGTGCACTCAGGCTATCCGGAAGGCCAACGTTAGTTACTTTAAATAGCCGTTCTCTCTCTGTGGGTCTAAACGCAAGAAGTTCTGGAAAATGGTTAAAGACCTGGAGAATAAACCCTCCTCCTCACAGCTGCCCATGTCCCTCAATGTTGATGATGGGGTTGCTACTGACAAGGAGCGTATGTCTGATCTGTTTAATCACCACCTCATTAAGTCAGGATTCCTATTTGACTCAGCCATGCCTCCTTTCCAGTCCAACATTTCCTCATCTCTCAGCCCTTCTAATGCAATTAGATTGATCACACGTGTTTGACCAAGAAGATGCATCATAAAGCAATTGGGGGCTAGCACATTGAAGAAGAAAAATGTGATTTGAGATCCAATCCATAAAAGACAAAGTACCAGGGAGGCAGAGACCAAGTGTGTGATGGATCTAACTTAAAAGGAAAGTGAGAGAGAAAAAAAGAGTGTGTGAAGTTGGGTGTCTTTTTGGTGTTCTTCCTCATTTTGTAGTTGAGGTTACTGCATAAGTACTGATATGCCCTCACACAGGCACTACTTTTCCGGTACCAACCTCAGACTGCAAAGATCAGAACAGCAGATAATTACATTCTCACAAGAAAGAGAGACAGACATTGAGAGAGAGAGAGAGAGCAAGCGAAAGAGAGGGAGAGAGGATATTAACGTGAACCTGAGCAATAATATTAGAGACCTCAAGTTCCATTTGAGTTTGACAGACTGCTATTCTGAGTGAGAGACACCGTAACCAGGCAATGGATTGTGCAGCGATGGATTGTGCAACTCAGGGAGCAGAGAGACAGAGTGGACCCCCAGTGTTGCCTATCAAACAGCGCAGGTAAAACAAAAACATACAGTACAGAAACTGCATAGCACTCAGACTCTATGCAGCGTCTTGACAGTTCGACTGAACCTTTAAATGTGAGCTTCGTCAGAAAAACTATCAAGACACTGCATAGAGTCTATCTGAGTGCTATGCAGCTTCTGTACTGTAGGCGCTTATTTTAGGTAACTAGTTCAAAGGACAGAAGATCAATTAATGAATCTGATTGTGTGTGTGTGTGCGCGCTCAGGAGTCTCTACTCGCGAGGCTCTAGTATGGGTTCCAGTGTGGACCTGGAGTTGGATGGGAGTGTCTCTAGCCCATTGGGGCCTCATCAGCACCAGGGCTCTACCTGTACAGATGTGTTCTCTGCAGCCACTGATTGCCATGCACTCCAGTGTCCCATTCACCAGCGCTATGGTGAGTACAACACACATCTTTATCAGACACTGTAGTATTACATTATCCTGTTGATTTCAATTATAAAATTGACTAGGATATAAGTTCTTTAGGTATTAGCTTTTTCCCAGCTGAAATATTAAATAGAAAGCACTTGTATTTTACCCTCTCATTTTCCTTCCTTGTCCTGCTTCCCTTTTCTCATGTGAATTGAATGGGAGGAAGTGACACCTGAAACCAGGCCTATGCTGATAAAGACCTGCCATAGGCACAATGTTTATGTGTTTATGAATACAGTAGCTCCTGTCAAATATGTATTTATTTATTTGAACTTTACCCCGTTTTTCTCTCCAATTTCGTGGTATCCAATTGTTTTAGTAGCTACTATCTTGTCTCATCGCTACAACTCCCGTACGGGCTCAGGAGAGAGGAAGGTTGAAAGTCATGCGTCCTCCGATACACAACCCAACCAACCTTGGTTAGCGCGCACTGCGCCTGGCCCGCCACAGGAGTCGCTGGTGCGCGGTGAGACCGCCGGCCAACCCCTCCCTAACCCGGACGAAGCTAGGCCAATTGTGCATCGCCCCACGGACCTCCCGGTCGCGGCCGGTTATGACAGAGCCTGGGCGCGAACCCAGAGTCTCTGGTGGCGCTGCAGTACAGCACCCTTAACCACTGCGCCACCCGGGAGGCCCCTCCTGTCAAATATTTAATCTACGTATCCAACAACAGTTCGAGATAAACATTGGCTGAAATGTTTTTGTTGTTGCAGAGTATTACTATTCTGTCATTTCTCTACCTTATTCTAAATAAGTTCTCGATAATCCTAGAGAGTCAAAGTGTGGAAATAGGCAATGACTTCTCTGGAAAGTCTATTACATGTTCTGTATTTCCCTTTATCTTTCAGATCCCTCTTACTGTCATCAAGAGAGGTTTTTCTCAGATAGCACCACCCCTCCACCAGTGCCCAAGAAGAGGCTGGCTCGAACCCTTTCCCTACCAGGGGTCTATCTGTGTCCCCTTTCCCCACTACCCTGCAGTCACCAAAACTATGACAACCCTCTCTACATGCTGGTCCCCATCGAAGGCACTCAGCCCCATGTAGAGATAGACGAAGAAAGACCAGTCCAGAAGAGCCCTCTCAACTTGCAGCCGCTGTCTCAACTGGACTTCGATACACCTGATGAACAGCTTACCTACTTCTTCAGCAGTTTCTACAACCAAGGGGGTATTTCTCAAGGTATTCAGCATCGCCACCTACTGTTCCTGAGGAGTATCGAACAGCGCATGGAGGCTGGGGTTCTCCTGATGAGAGTGTCCGACGAAGGTGTTGTTGCATTTCAGCCCCAAGATTTCCTACTGTGTGAAAACTACCAGCCCAAGCAGATAGCAGGTTCACTGTACTACAGCCTGCATAGCCCAAAGTTTCCAGGGAGGATAATCGCAGCTAAGGTAAGGTTATGCTCATGATCTCAGGGCATTAGTGATTTAAGCGGCCGCTAGGGGGCCCTTGACCCAAATTATTTAAAATGTTTTTAGGAACCCTGTTGAGAGTTAGAATAGTAGAATACACAAGGTGCAGTTTCACAATTCATTTTTTCATAAGATTATAAATTAGTCTGACCAGTTATCTAAACTTGTAGCTAGTAATCATGGTTTAATTACTGACAGGGCACATGGGGCACGAGCCCAGGGACCCTGACCACCAGTGGGCCCCCATTGATTTTGTTAGTCACTCTCACTCAGATATCATAAGTCATGGCAAAATGTGTAGAATTGCAGAAGATGTGGTTTTAAACTGCTCAAATATCTCTTCACCCTATGGTAAAATGTGTAGAATTGTAGGAAGTTCGCTGTAAAACTGCACATTTTTTTCTCCGCCCCATGGCACAATTTGTAGAATTGCATAAAATGTGTTAGAAAATTGCGAAATCTTCTCTCCACCCCATGGCAAATTGTATATAATTGCAGGAAATTAACTACAGCAAAAACTCTGCCATCACGAGGGGGGGCCACTTAAATGTTTTATCCCTGCCCCCAAAAGGCAAGGGCCAGCCCAGCCTACTATATGCGTAAACCAGTTTGTGCATCATGCTCAAGCAGTATTCCAAATCAAATCAAAGTTTATTTGTCACGTGCGCCGAATACAACAGGTGAAGACCTTACAGTGAAATGCTTACTCACAGGCTCTAACCAATAGTGCAAAAAAAGGTATTAGGTGAACAATAGGTAAATAAAGAAATAAAAACTACAATAAAAAAATGACAGTGAAAAACAGTAGCGAGGCTATATACAGTAGCGAGGCTACATACAGTAGCGAGGCTATATACAGTAGCGAGGCTACATACAGTAGCGAGGTTACATACAGTAGCGAGGCTATATACAGTAGCGAGGCTACATACAGTAGCGAGGCTATATACAGTAGCGAGGCTATATACAGTAGCGAGGCTACATACAGTAGCGAGGTTACATACAGTAGCGAGGCTACATACAGTAGCGAGGCTATATACAGTAGCGAGGCTACATACAGTAGCGAGGTTACATACAGTAGCGAGGCTATATACAGTACCGAGGCTACATACAGTAGCGAGGCTATATACAGTAGCGAGGCTACATACAGTAGCGAGGCTACATACAGTAGCGAGGTTACATACAGTAGCGAGGCTATATACAGTAGCGAGGTTACATACAGTAGCGAGGCTACATACAGTAGCGAGGTTACATACAGTAGCGAGGCTACATACAGTAGCGAGGTTACATACAGTAGCGAGGCTATATACAGTAGCGAGGCTACATACAGTAGCGAGGCTATATACAGTAGCGAGGCTACATACAGTAGCGAGGCTATATACAGTAGCGAGGCTACATACAGTAGCGAGGCTATATACAGTAGCGAGGCTACATACAGTAGCGAGGTTACATACAGTAGCGAGGCTATATACAGTAGCGAGGCTACATACAGTAGCGAGGCTATATACAGTAGCGAGGCTACATACAGTAGCGAGGCTATATACAGTAGCGAGGCTACATACAGTAGCGAGGTTACATACAGTAGCGAGGCTATATACAGTAGCGAGGCTACATACAGTAGCGAGGCTATATACAGTAGCGAGGCTACATACAGTAGCGAGGTTACATACAGACACCGGTCAGTCAGGCTGATTGAGGTAGTATGTACATGTAGATATGGTTAAAGTGACTATGCATATATGATGAACAGAGAGTAGCAGTAGCATAAAAGAAGGGTTGGCGGGTGGTGGGTGGCGGGACACAATACAGATAGCCTGGTTAGCCAATGTGTGGGAGCACTAGTTGGTCGGGCCAATTGAGGTAGTATGCACATATGTACATGAATGTATAGTTAGAGTGGCTGTGCATATATGATAAACAGAGAGTAGCAGCAGCATAAAAGAGGGCTGGGGGGGGGGGGGGTACACAATGCAATTAGTCCAGGTAGCCATTTGATTACCTGTTCAGGAGTCTTATTGCTTGGGGGTAAAAAAAAACTGTTGAGAAGCCTTTTTGTCCTAGACTTGGCAGTCCGGTACCGCTTGCCAAGCGGTAGTAGAGAGAACAGTCTATGACTGGGGTGGCTGGGGTCTTTGACCATTTTTAGGGCCTTCCTCTGACACCACCTGGTGTAGAGGTCCTGGATGGCAGGCAGCTTAGCCCCAGTGATGTACTGGGCCGTACGCACTACCCTCTGTAGTGCCTTGCAGTCAGAGGCTGAGCAATTGCTGTACCAGGCAGTGATGTAACCAATCAGGATGCTCTCGATGTTGCAGCTGTAGAACCTTTTGAGGATCTCAGGACCCATGCCAAATCCTTTTGGTTTCCTGAGGGGTAATAGGCTGTCTTGGTGTGTTTGGACTATTTTTGTTTGTTGATGATGTGGACACCATGGAACTTGAAGCTCTCAACCTGCTCCACTACAGCCCCATCGATGAGAATGGGGGCGTACTCGGTCCTCCTTTTCCTGTAGTCAATCATTTCCTTAGTCTTGGTCACGTTGAGGGACAGGTTGTTATTCTGGCACCACACGGCCAGGTCTCTGACGCCTCCCTATAGGCTGTCTCTTCGTTGTCGGTGATCAGGCCTACCACTGTTGTGTTGTCTGCAAACTTAATGATGGTGTTGGAGTCGTGCCTGGCTCCGCAGTCGTGGGTGAACAGGGAGTGCAGGAGGGGACTGAGCACACACCCCTGGGGGGCTCCAGTGTTGATGATCAGCGTGGCAGATGTGTTGATACCTACCCTCACCACCTGGGGGCAGCCCGTCAGGGAGTCCAGGATCCAGTTGCAGAGGGAGATGTTTAGTCCCAGGATCCTTAGCTTAGTAATGAGCTTTGAGGGTACTATGGTGTTGAACGCTGAGCTGTAGTCAATGAATAGCATTGTCACATAAGTGTTTATTTTGTCCAGGTGGGAAAGGACAGGGTGGAATGCAATAGAGATTGCATCATCTGTGGGTCTGTTTGGGCGGTATGCAAATTGGAGTGGGTCTAGGGTTTCTGAGATAATGGTGTGGATGTGAGCCTTTACCAGCCTTTCAAAGCACTTCATGGCTACTGACGTTAGTGCTACGGGTCGGTAGTGATTTAGGCAGGTTGCCTTTGTGTTCTTGGACACAGGGACTATGGTGGTCTGCTTGAAACATGTTGGTGCTACAGACTCAATGTTGGACATGTTGAAAATGTCAGTGAAGACACCTACCAGTTTGTCAGCACATGCCTGGAGCACACGTCCTGGTAATACCTCTGGCCCCGCAGCCTTGTGTATGTTGACCTGTTTAAAGGTCTTACTCATGTCGCCTACGGAGAGTGTGATCACACAGTCGTTTGGAACAGCTGATGCTCTCATGCATGCCTCATTGTTGCTTGCCTCGAAGCGAGCATAGAAGTGATTTAGCTCATCTAGTAGTCACTGGGCAGCTCGCGGCTGTGCTTCCCTTTGTAGTCTGTAATAGTTTGCAAGCCCTGTCACATAAGACAAGCGTCGGAGCCGGTGTAGTATAATTCCATCTTAGCCCTGTATTGACGCCTTGCCTGTTTGATGGTTCGTCGCAGGGCATAGCAGGATTTCTTGTAAGCCTCCAGGTGAGAGTCCCACACCTTTAAAGCGGCAGCTCTGCCCTTTAGCTCAGTGCGAATGTTGTCTGTAATCCATGGCTTCTGGTTGGGGTATGTACGTACAGTCACTATGGGGACGACATCCTCGATGCACTTATTGATAGAGCCAGTGACTGATGTGGTGTACTCCTCAATGCCATCGGAAGAATCCAGGAACATGTTCCAGTCTGTGATAGCAAAACAGTCCTGTAGTTTAGCATCTGCTTCATCTGACCACTTTTTTTATAGCCAGAGTCACTGGGCTTCCTGCTTTAATTTTCCTGCTTGTAAGCAGGAATCAGGAGGATGGAGTTGTGGTCGGATTTACCAAATGGAGGGCGAGGGAGAGCTTTGTGCGCGTCTCTGTGTGTGGAGTACAGGTGATCTAGAATGTTTTTCCCTCTGGTTGCACATTTAACATGTTGATAGAAATTTGGTAGAACTGATTTAAGTTTCCCTGCGTTAAAGTCTCCGGCCACTAGGAGCGCCACATCTGGGTGAGTGGTTTCCTGTTTGCTTATTTCCTTATACAGCTGACTGACTGCGGTCTTAGTGCCAGCATCTGTCTGTGGTTGTAAATAAGTTTGTGCAGTTTATGCATCATGCTCAAGCAGTATTCATACTTGAGTTATGTGCACAATGCAAAAGTCAAGCAGAATGCAAACACAGCTGCACCAAATTTAAAAAGCCACGATAAGGCCAAAAGCCAAAGATAAGAGATAATCAACAAAAGGGCTCATTGCTAAGCTCTACCTCAAGCAACAGTCATGTTTTGCACCATTATATAGCAAGTTTGGCAACCCCCGACTCCAGTGACACATTTCCTCTGAACTGTCAACAGGTGTTGAGCAACCCAACAGACTGTACAGACAACAGCAAACATCCATGTCTTAGAAAGGCTTATTAGCATTAGGAAGAGTAGCTTCTGTTTTAGCAGCAGCTAATGGGAATCCTAATTTTAGATTAGGGGTCTTTTGTTAGACTGTGAATGAATCAGATATGACTGTACAATAGAGGCGAAAAACAACTTTTAATGTGACTAAGCCTTGTTAAGGAAGTGAAAGGTTTTTTTTTGTTCTAATTTCCTCCCCGGTTTCATTTCCAGGTAAGCAGTGAAGTCGGCCCCTTGTCTCAACCTACCTCAGTGCCGCCCAATGCCAACATTCAGCAGGTCATTGTATCTTTCCCATCATGCCCAGCACTGGAGAAAGAACCTGGAACCAAAAACACAACCACTTCAGACTCCTCACAGTCTGATCAGACAGGGACAGAATCACCAGATGAGAGTAGAATTGAGGCAGACCAAAGTCAAGCGGAGTCTGGGGAGAGCAGTGGGCTTACAGTTGCTTCACTATTGCTCAAGGGATATGCAGTGACAATTGAGAGAGACTTACCACAGGCTACTTTGGAAGACTTTGTACAAGAGGGAAGGTTCCTGCGGAGCTTTAAACCATTCGTGTATGAAAGGCAACTGAGTATTCTGCTGCTACAGTTAGCCTTGGGGTTACAACACCTGTGCAGTAATGCAGCCACCTGTGCTGAGCTGAAGGCTCAAGGCATCTTGCTGGTATGGCCAAGGGAGAGAGGGGGGGAAACAGAGGCAGACAAAGCAGAAGAAAGTGGAAGAAGTGAAGAAATTGAGTTATTGGAGAATGAAAAGATAAAAGGAGAGATTCAGGAGCTATGGAGAAAGTGGGGAACCCCTCGTGTGGCGTTGACCAATCACACCAGTCACAGTGACCCCAGTCTCTTTCAGCCTGCTCATGCACCTCCATCCATCCAGTCTCAGTTCAGAGTGTTGCTAGAGTACTGCCTGTACCTCTCTGACAATGCTCCCTCTCAACATACACAGAGTTCAGATGGCGCCATCCAGAGCTCCCCATATCTACCAGGGCTTCTCCAACTAGCCTCCTGGCTTCAGGATGAGGGTAGTGGGCTACAGATAGCAGACGTAGTGGGGGTCCTGCAGGCTCTGCTCTGGGGTCCACGTGTTGAGCTCTTCAGGGTAAATCGCACCGTGCCTTCCACTCTGCACAACTGGCTGTCAGTCAAGCAGGCCCTTCTGATGCTGAAGCTGGCAGAGAGAGGGCTGATCCAGGACCTGCCCAGTCTGGACTGGGAGCACTGCCTGTGTCTACAGTACATCTCCTTCACTGACTCTGAAACTGTGATGAGGGCCACAGCTCGACTAGGACTCCACAACACAATGGACAGGAAGTTGTGATTACTCATATCTGTTAATTGAAGTTAACACCGCTTGAATGAATGATTCTCCAATCAAGGGTTTCTCAAACTGGGTCCCCCCCGTTTTGTTTGTTGCCCTAGAACTACACAGCTGATTAAAATAACTACTCATCAAGCTTTGAATCAGATGTGTAGTGCTAGGGCAAAATACTAAATGTGCACCCGGGTGGGGTCCCAGGACAGACTTAGGGATATCCTGCTCTAATCTAATGTAAAATGTGGATGATATTTAACGTTCATGTTGTCAGAATCTATCTTGAACATCTGGAATGAATTAAAGGTTTGCTTTTTTTTTTATTAGACATTTTTCCACAGCATTGCTTTCCAAGGATATTGAGCAAATTACATATCAGCTCCAAATCAAACGTATATAAACTGTGTTCTATAATTAACATTTCATGGATCCAAGGAGCCCCATTAAAGATTTTAAAAGATCAACTTAAAGTGCATTATGTTAAATTCAACACAGACTGATCGAGTTTAAACAGATGCTTCTACAACTCTGGTACGTGCCCACAAAATACAACGTCTTGTAAATCGTTACACATATTTCAATGCCCGTTCCCCAATTCCTACACACATAACAAGTGGATTCATGCCTTATGGTTAAGGTGAGCACTTTTATTCGGGCACTTGTTACAACATGCAGATTTCAGTCAAGTGGATCAAAACTAGAAATCAAAGTTCATGCACACATTAAAATCAAATCAATATAAAACATGAAAATCAACTTGAAATACCCAAGAAAACACAACTAACATAACATGAATATGCAGCATGGACATTTTCACCATAAATTGTACAGCCTAAAGATGATCATTGTAGTGGATGGGGAAGGAGGAAATCAGTACTACACATGGAAATTTGTACAGTGTTGAGGAAACATTTCCCAGATTTAATAAGGATACATTCTTGGTTTAACATTACACACTAGTTCAAATGTCATTATAATAGATCACTTTAAAGTAAATAAACTATTTCACAGGAAACCTTGACCTTAATGAATTTTGATCATATTAATTTTCCCTAAGTGATGAAGTGGGATGGGGAAGGGTATGTAAAAGCTAACGTGTGTGTAGGTATATATATATATATATATATATATATATATATATATATATATATATGCATTTGTGCGTGACCCATTATTAATCGTTGAAGGAGTCTCGTTCGATTCTGTAAGCCATGAAGAAAGCATCGGGGCGGGTAGGGACGAGTGGATGACCCGGTCTCACAATCTCAAAGCCCAGGAAGCTGAAGGTACGTAGCAGAGATGCTGAAGAGAGAAAAGGACAGTGAGAGAACTGCCTCATAACAAAGCACATAAAGTATTAACAGAGGTGTTTGACTGGAAGCAGACACACACAGTGACTTACCTCTGTCGTCTCGGTTCTTGTGGAAGCAGATGAAGACATGGTCAACCTGCAGCTTCTCTTCCGCACATTCCAGCAGGAGAGCGAAACTGGAGAGATTAAGTAAGTCAATGAGTTATGAAGGTAGTGCATTGCAGTCAGCAAGCAATAGAAACTAAGTCCATCTACCATGAAACAACATCAAACAAGTTGAAGGCGCAATATGTATCTTTGTGCGCGACCAGACCAAATTCACATAGAAATTTGAGTTATAGAGCTGTCATTCTCATTGTAAGCAAGTCTGATAAGCGGTAGATCCATTCTGTGTGTGCCATTTCTATGCGTCCCTGTCCGAAAATTTAATTTTTTTGCATCTGGATACACTATATACTATATTTTTGGTTAATGAAAAGATTTCACAGCAGTTTAGATGGTACAATGACTCTCCAACACTAGTTGTAGAATTTTACACACCGGCAATGGCAGAGTGATTTCTGCATATTGCGCCTTTAAAAGACAACAAAAACAGTCTAAAGTAAAACCAGAGGACAACAAGAGGTTGCACTTGCATTGGATCACTGACCTGTCTTTGCTGCCCTCGGGCAGAGCTCCAGGGGGGATCTCGATGTAGATGTTCCCCCCTTTCAGCACCCCCCTCCAGACACAGTGCTTGCCCTCTGAGCAACGAGGCTCAAAGAGCAGGAAACGCACTCTGCCATTGGCGGGGGGCGGCTCCTCAAGAACCAGCAACCGAGCATCCTGCAGGAGAATGGAGAAATTAGCAGGTATGAAGAGAGGTTTGATACAGGTAGCTTAACACCAGATGATGAAGGAGAAAGAGAAGAGAATGGACTCACAGAGTAGAATAGCTTAGCTGAAAGATTGTGATCCCGCTGGTCATTCCCTCGCCCACCTGGGATCTTTAGGGGTGGGTGAGGGGCATCAGGAACACCACAGAGGCCCCGGACACGGGTTACTGCAACAGCGGGAACACCGCCTCGGACTGGAGGACACAGAAGAACTGAGACATTATTGCTCAAGGATTCACTGACTATGAGCTAGCCTAACTGGAGACCAGGAAAAATGTCCCTTTGGAAGTCTATGTATCATCATTCTAGTCCATGTAAGTCACATGACTAATATGGTAAAACATTGTCATTTGAATAGGTACCCTAACCAGGACAAAGGATTGAAGTTCAAACTGTTCCACTGACTAAATCTTTACATGTCTGAATGGAACACTTTGCTTGAGGCTAAATAAGTAACAGGCAGGAGATATTTTATTTGCTTTGTTGGCAACAAAGCACATTCGGTAACAGGATGTCCCAATGAGTTATGACAAAATGACTGCCTTCCCTCAGGTTGATTGCTACCTTTGTAATTGATTCCCAGTTGACATCACTGATTAATCAGAGAGGACTGTCACAGTAGGAGTAGCCTATGGGGAGAGATGACTGCTACTTGTGGCAAAAAAGGTGGTGACAATGTCAATGGAAAAATACTGAGAACAATTTCAGCTAAAAATGAGGGTGGTAAAAATAGTGTGTCGTTTTTTGGCCTAATTCAAGTCTGCACGGAGGACAAAAACACCAACCTCTTACATCATTGAGACATGTGCCAGATTACCCACTCCACCGATCAGCCATTTTGCATAAGCCACAACGTGAGTGTGTGTTCTAGTTAAGATTCAGAATAAGCTTTTGTGTGGGGGTTGCGCTAGCAGAGGTGAGTATGCCAATTCTCAGAGGTCGAAAAGTGAACAACCCCCATTAAGGGTGGCATACTGCTCACGGACGTGCTCTTACGCAAACACCACTCCAGCGTTATATGTGGAGCAGGCATGTGAAAGCAAAGTAAGAAGCATTGTGTCAACCTTGGAGCTCAACCTCTGAGTAACAGTGATATACCTCAACCATCGTCAAGATGGCGTCATAGGCTTATCATTTGTGCGGCATATTGACTGGAATCCCTAATAAGCGGTTCTAGTGAATAAGGTTCCTTTGGAAACTGCATGACCAGATCGCAAATAATATCCAACTAGCATCCTTATGTCAAATCCCTGTCCGTTCGCATTCCACCTGCACGTTGTTCCCGCAGATTCAACAGCACTGCTATTCTATGCCAAGTTAAGCCTCTTCACAATACTCCTTCAAATCCCCATTACACTCTGCTACACAGTAGGCAATATTCATGAAGAGGCTTAAATTGTGACAACTGGCTTAGTCAGATGGGAGATGAGTCTCCACCACTTGCGTAAGAGCCATTAACAGTTGAATGAATGCGATGTGGAAAAATACTGTCTCGCAGAGACATACAAATAGATATTAGGCCAAAGGGAAATAATTTTGAGGCATTCATGGACACCTAACCTCTACTCAAATCACTTAAAATGGTGGGGACTAAGTTTCAAGAGGCCTCTTCATCTAGTAAACAGACTGCTGCTCAATGCCCCACCAACATAACAGACCATAAAGAACAGCATTTTACACCCATTGGGAACAGACTTGACCAAAACAAAATGTGCAAATAGCTAGGTTGTTTTTAGATAAATGACCTACTTTTAGAGACTGTACATCCGGTACTTTGGTTTTTAGGCACAAGTACTGACTGGGAACTGACCAATAGGTAAGTTAGCTAGCTGTCATGTTATTCTTAAACTAGGATAACAGTCAGTCAAGCCAACAAGGCTTTAAATTGGCCAAACAATTATTGGCTAATAAATCACATTGAATGTGAGTGAACAGATATGATCTTGATACCGGCAGGTGAGCAGCTAACAAGTGTTGAAGGGTCGCAAGTTAAATATTTGCTGTAATGGCTAGTAACCTTTTCATATACAGACAAAAATCTGTATTTAGTGAGTCTGCGCGATCATTAAGTAGGTTAACTGGACAATTTTCTTGTCCTGCTTTCAAAATGTAACGAGTACTTTTGGGTGTCAGGGAAAATGTATGGAGTTTAAAAAAAATGTATTTAGGAAACATTGCCTTTTTTTTTTAAATATGTTTTTTTACTGGTAACATACCACATCTTGTCTGAAATGGGTATAGACAACGACATGGCTGTGTGCCTATTCCTTTAAAATCGCGAGCCAGCTGGCTAACTAGTTTACGAACATCTCCCAGAACATTCGACGAAATAACATGGGTCAGTCCATTAATTCCGCCATTATTGAGAAACATATTGCCGTAACGTTAGATCGTTTGTTTCTTAATCTCACATATGAAGCAAGTAAACAGTACATTGTCGACAAAGCTAGTAAACGAACATTAGTTGGTAAACTGGCTAGCTAGTTAGCTACCGAACACCTGTCCTTAGCCAAAAACATCCGCAGAATGCTAAATGACAAATTATTGTTCGAACCGCAGCCAACTTTAATAAGCACAATTATACAGGCATCGATCAAAGCTAAATACAGTTATTCAACTTTAAGATAAATAACGAGTTTAGAACAATATTGTTCAACGGACTCGTTATTAGATACATAGCTAATATTCCCTGTAAAAAGTGTAAACAAGTGGCATGTATATACTAACGTTAGCTGCGTAGGCCTCTGTGGCTAATGAATTAGCATAGCCCTTCTGGAGTTAGCTAGCTATACATTACTAACTAAATTACTCATCATAACTCACCTTTCACTTTCTGGGTTATTACTGGGCAGTTCGATAACTGGCATTGTAGATATCGTTTTCTCTTTTTCTCTGACAAAACAGTGGCTATTTAATATCGTCTTGCGTTTGGATTTAACCATAAGGCCAACGTCCAAGCCAGCAGATCCCTCTTGATTCTCTCCTCACCAAATGATTTTACGTAGGCTCAGGCTGCCAGAGCACAAGGGGAGGGCTGCTTGAGACAGAGGTCCCAAAGGAGAGGGAGTGTACCAAATACATGACGTTTGACGAATTAAAGGTCCAATGCAGCCGTTTTTATCTTAATATCAAATCATTTCTTGGTAACAATTAAGTACTTAAGTACCTTACTCTGATTGTTTTAAATTAAAATGGTCAAAAAGAAACAAAAATAGCTTCTTAGCAAAGAGCAATTGGGAAAACTAGCTGTTATTGGCAGAGAGGTTTGGAACTCTCTTTCTTATTGGTCTGTTAAAGTTAGCCTAGGTACATAAAGCATCATCCATTAAGGTTGCAACGGCATCATTTCCATTCTTAAAACTGCCTGTTACTCAGGCCCTGAAGCCAGGATATGCATATAATTGGTACCATTGGAAATAAAACACTTTGAAGTTTGTATAAATGTTCAAATAATGTAGGAGAGTATACCACAATAGATATGGTAAGAGAAAATCCAAAGAAAAACCAACCAGATTGTTTTTTTGAGAGAGAGAGAGAGAGAGGGGGGGTGTCTGGGGGTGTCCTCGGATGGGGCCACAGTGTCTCCTGACCCCTCCTGTCTCAGCCTCCAGTATTTATGCTGCAGTAGTTTATGTGTCGGGGGGCTAGGGTCAGTTTGTTATATCTGGAGTACTTCTCCTGTCCTATTCGGTGTCCTGTGTGAATCTAAGTGTGCGTTCTCTAATTCTCTCCTTCTCTCTTTCTTTCTCTCTCTCGGGGGACCTGAGCCCTAGGACCATGCCCCAGGACTACCTGACATGATGACTCCTTGCTGTCCCCAGTCCACCTGGCCATGCTGCTGTTCCAGTTTCAACTGACCTGAGCCCTAGGACCATGCCCCAGGACTACCTGACATGATGACTCCTTGCTGTCCCCAGTCCACCTGGCCATGCTGCTGCTCCAGTTTCAAATTCCACCTGACTGTGCTGCTGCTCTAGTTTCAACTGTTCTGCCTTATTATTATTCGACCATGCTGGTCATTTATGAACATTTGAACATCTTGGCCATGTTCTGTTATAATCTCCACCCGGCACAGCCAGAAGAGGACTGGCCACCCCACATAGCCTGGTTCCTCTCTAGGTTTCTTCCTAGGTTTTGGCCTTTCTAGGGAGTTTTTCCTAGCCACCGTGCTTCTACACCTGCATTGCTTGCTGTTTGGGGTTTTAGGCTGGGTTTCTGTACAGCACTTTGAGATATCAGCTGATGTACGAAGGGCTATATAAATAAATTTGATTTGATTTGATTTTGAGAGAGAGAGAGAGACCATGCTCTTCCAATGGCCGGTATAAGGGCATACTCAATTCTACCTCCCAGGATGCAATTCCTGTAGCTTCCACTGGGTGTCAGCAGTCTATGTTCAAGGTTTCAGGCTTGAAACTTGAATAACGAATAAGAAATAACAGTTTTAGTACAGATTTTGGAAATCCATGTTTGCACGCACCAAGACAAGACGCAGCTGCTAAAATCGGTTTCCTATTGAACATACTTCTTTCCGTAAGAAATATTATAGTTTGATTACATTTTAGGGTGTCTGAGGAATATATAGAAATCCATTTTGACTTGTTGAAACAAAGTTTAGGGTTAGATTTTCGGACTCCTTTCTTTGTATGTTGAATGAGTGGATTACTCAAATTGATGGCACCAACTAAACTGACGTTTTGGGATATAAAGAAGGATTTTATCTAACAAAACGACACTACATGTTATAGCTGGGACCCTTTGGATGACAAATCAGAGGAACATTTTCAAAAAGTAAGTGAATATTTAAACGCTATTTGTGAATTTATGAAACCTGTGCAAAAATATTTTGACGCCATCCTCAAACAATCACATGGCATGCTTTCGCTGTAATAGCTTCTGTAAATTGGACAGTGCAGTTAGATTAACAAGAATATAAGATTTCAACTGATATAAGACACTTGTATGTACCTAAATGTTTAATATTCATAATTTGTATGATTATTTATTTGAATTGCATGCCCTTCAGTGTCACCGGAAGTTGTCCCGCTAGCGCCTAGGTTTAAGATTAATTAGCTTTAATGGCAAGAAGGCTAAATATGCATACTTTATGGGACACCATTTTCCATCAGCATTTTCATATTTTTTGACAACTAAGGTTCATAAAGGAAACAGCAAGTGTACCTTTAACCATTTATTAGAAAAGGTTACAATGCCGTCTTTGACACTCCCTGATCTGTTTCACCTGTCTGTGCTTGTCGACACCCCCCTCCAGGTGTCGCCCATCTTCCCCATTATGCCCAGTGTATTTATACCTGTGTTCTCTGTTTGTTTGTTGCCAGTTCGTTATGTTCATCAAGCCTACCAGTGGTTTTCCCCTTGCGCCTGTCTGTGGCTAGTTCCTGTTTTCTAGTTTTCCTGGTTTTGACCATTCTGCCTGCCCTGAGCCTGCCTGCTGTTCTGTACCTTGTCACACCACACTGGATTATTGATCTCTGCCTACCCTGACCCTGAGACTGCCTGCTGTTCTGTACCTTTTGGACTCTGATCTGGATTACTGACCTCTGCCTGCCCTTGACCTGTCGTTTTGCCTGCCCCCTGTTCTAGTAATAAACTTTTGTTACTTTGACACTGTCTGCATCTGGGTCTTCCCTAAAACATGAAAGTACAAACTGGCCATGACTGACCCAGCAGACTCGGACCAGCTCCACAACTCCATCTCCTCCCAAGGAGCCACCATTGGAAGGCACGATGAGTTGTTTCGTGGTCTTATGGAAGGGTTCCAGACCTTGGCAGAATGCCATGACCGAGCGTTGAACACATTCCTGGCGCAATTCCGCTGGTTGTCTGTTAGGAAGCCTACCACGACAGTAACCTCCCAGCCCCTCAGTATCCCGGCTGTTAGCAGCGCCACCTCCCCGGCCACCCTGGAACCCCACCTATCTCCCCCGAAACGCTTCGATGAAGAGTTGGGCACCTGTCGTGCGTTTCTCGCTCAGTGTTCCCTCATCATCGAGCTGCAGCCCTCCTCTTTCGCCTCGGACCGCTCTAAGATAGCATACCTCATCACGCTGATGTCAGGGAGGGCTATTGCCTGGGCTATGACAGTATGGGAACAACAGTTGGCCGTATGTTTCAGTCTGGAGGAGTTAGTGGCAGAGGTTTTCGATGCTCCATTGTCTGGGAGAGAGGCTGCCCGGATGTTACTCGGACAAGACTCCCTCAGTGTGGCAGACTATGCAGTGGATTTCTGCACGTCGGCAGCTGGGAGTGCCTGGAACCTGGAAGCGCTGTTCGACATGTTCCTGCACGGAATATCAGAGGAAGTAAAGGACGAGCTTGCAGCCAGGGAACTACTGACGGATCTCGACTATCTCATCACCTTGACCATTCGGATCAATGGGCGACTACGGGAACGAAGGAAGGAGAGGAGAGGAGATTTCCCTCGGCCACCCAAGGATTCCACCTCGCCTTCGAGGTATCCCGGAAGTCCCCGACGGCTCCATTTCCAAGAGAACCTTAGGCTACCCGAGTTCCCCGAGAGTCTCGGGGAAGTCTGCCAACTCACCTTTTCCCGAACCAATGCAATTAGGCACAGCTATACTGTCTCCAGCCGAACGGCTATACAAGCTTCAGACTAAGAGTTGCCTGTATTGCGGGACTACTGGTCATTTCGTCTCCACCTGTCTACTAAAAGACCAGGCTCACCGGTAGGAGCGAGTACTCTGGTGGGCCATACTGTGAAAATTTCCTCTCCCCTTACTCGCACCCCTTTTCATGCCATTTTGCTGTGGGGGAACCAGTCAAAATCTCTCTGGGTATTCATCGACTCTGGGGCTGACACAAGCTTTATGGACGCTACCCTGACGTCCAAGCTGGGCATCTCCACTCAGCCCTTCTCCATTCCCATGGAAGTTAGAGCACTGGACCGGCGCTCTATAGGCCGGGTCACCCACAATGCGACCCATATCAACATACATGTGTCAGGGAACCACAGTGAGATGATGCAGTTCCTGCTCATTAAGTCTCCACAGGTTCCCGTGGTATTGGGATTCTCTTGGCTCCAGCGACATAATCCCCTTATTGACTTTGTCTACCTTCACGACATCCTCGCCTTCTCCCGCTCCGCCCAAGAACATGTGCTCCACGCCCGACAGGTTCTCCAATGCCTCCGGGAGAACCAGCTTTTTGTGAAAGCAGAGAAGTGCGAATTCCATCGCTCCTCCATCCCCTTCCTGGGTTACATCATCGCTGCAGGGAGTGTACAAGATGGATCCCGGGAAAGTGAGAGCAGTGTGGGTCGAATACACCCGCAACACCCTTCCTTTCTCTGCCACTGATCTCTCGCCCTTTGAGTGTTCCCTGGGTTATCAGCCCCCGCACTTCCCTGAGCAAAAGGAAGAGGTCTGCATAACTTCGGCCCAGATGTTTGTCCGCCGCTGTCGTCGTACCTGGAAGAGAGCACGGTCGGCCCCTCTCAAGACCACCTCCAGGTATCAACGACAAGCAGAACGCCACCGGACCCCGGCTCCCCGGTATCATAAGGTATGGCTGTCCACCCGGGATCTGCCGGACAGTCCCGCAAACTTTCCCTCCAGTTTATCGGGCCTTTCCCCATCTCCAAGGTCATTAGCCCCTCTGCTGTTCATCTTCTGTTGCCCCGTAGCCTCCACGAACATCCCACTTTTCATGTCTAGAATCAAACCCATGTCTTACAGCCCTTTGTCTACTGTTTTCCCCTCGCTCCTGTCTGTGTTTAGTTCCTGTTTTGACCTTTCTGCCTGCCCTAACCCTGAGCCTGCCTGCCCTGACCCTGAACCTGCCTGCCCTGACCCTGAGACTGCCTGCCCTGACCCTGAGACTGCCTGCCGTTCTGTACGTTTTGAACTCTGATCTGGATTACTGACATCTGCCTGCCCTTGACGTGTCGTTTTGCTTGTCCGCTGTTCTAGCAATAAACTTTTGTTACTTTGACACTGTCTGCATCTGGGTCTTCCCTAAAACATGATAGTCCTGGCATTAGGGCTCTGCACGATATTCTATACCAAATTCCCAGAAGGAAGAAACACAGAACCTAGACCTACATACCTACATGTACAGTGGGGAGAACAAGTATTTGATACACTGCCGATTTTGCAGGTTTTCCTATTTACAAAGCATGTAGAGGTCTGTAATTTTTTATCATAGGTACACTTCAACTGTGAGAGACGGAATCTAAAACAAAATCCATAAAATCACATTGTATGATTTTTAAGAAAAGCAGAACATAATATTTGGTACAGAAACCTTTGTTTGCAATTACAGAGATGTGGAAGGACCACCAGAGGGCAGGCTGGGCTCATGGATAGTAGCCCAACAAGGCATGGGAGACAAGGTAACCAGAGGCAATTAAGCACAGCTGACGGTACTAATGACATACTCTCCTTCCCCTATAAGAGAGAGAATGGAACCAGCAGAGAAAAGGGGAAACTATCTCTGGAAGATGGCCACCGAGAGAGAGGAGCTATCCATGAAGAACCACTAAGACGGTGACAATCCCGTGACTTTTTGTTGTAGTTTAAAGATAATCCTATTGTGTTCCTGTTTCATCTGGAGAAGAAGATGTATGTTTTTTTCCTTAGAAGATTTTCATTGATTATGTTGGAGTGTTTGTGTTGACCAAATGCCCTCAATAGAGAACTGTGTTCAATCAAGAAAACCTACTCCTGACTCGTTTATTCCACCTTCCCGCTTTAGAGTGACACCCAATTACTTGGTCCGCTCACATTGGTGGAGGATGCGGGCATTAGGTGGACGAGTGACACAAGGATAAGTGAGTAAATCAAGATTCTTCCAGTAGACCCGGAGGAACCATTCAAGAACGATGGATAACGCCCTACTACAACAGTTGATCACGGCACAGCAGACAACCATAGAACTCCTGCAACAACAGCTGAGCCGACGAGAAGAACCTAGAGTTAAGCCAAGAGCGGCTGCTCACGCCATCTTACCTCGTCTCTCCAAGGAGGATGATATTGAGGCCTTCCTCATGACCTTCGAAAGGACGGCCACCTTGGAAGAGTGGTCGCCCACAGAATGGGCGAGCGCATTAGCCCCTCTTTTGACCGGGGTGGCTCAGGAAGCCTATTTTGACCTGGATTCCCGCGAAGCTGAGGACTATGGGCGACTAAAAACCGAGATCCTGTCCCGGTACCAGCTGACTGCCAGAGATAGGGCTGTAAAGTTCCATCAATGGACCTATACAGCTGATCAACCCGTCCGTGCCCAGATCTTCGCATTAATACGACTGACGAAACAGTGGCTAGAACCTGGAAAGGGAGTAGGACATGTGATAGAGACTCTCGTAGTGGACAAGATATTGAGAGAATTGCCCAGTGACTTAAAAAGGGTTGTGGGGCAAGCCAACCCGTTGTCAGCCGACGACATAGCCCAGGCGGTGGAAACATATCGGTCTACAGGGGAGTTGTTAAAAAGTGACAAGGAGGAACGGAAGGAGTCTTCCAATCCCGTACCACGACTCACCCCGGCGCGCCCGCCACCGAAACGTCCAAGCCCCCCCCGGAGGTGGGAGAAGTCAGCCACCACACAGCAGGGTCGGTGTTATAAATGTCAGTCTCCCAACCATTATGCCCCACAATGTCCTAGCAAGGATGAGCCCATGGTCACGGAGTCATCACTGCCTACCCCCACACATCCCGTTTTGAGGGGGCAGGATCAACACTGTTGGTTAGCAGAGATAGCCCCAGCCTCAGAGATTCCGGTGCGAGTCGAAGGACAAGATGTGGTAGCTATTCTCGACTCGGGAAGCATGGTTACGTTAGTAGAGGAGCGGATGGTGACCTCCGCAACACTGTTACCAGACAAAGTAGCCGTATCCTGTATCCATGGAGACACCCACTATTACCCCACTGTGAATCTGCCTATTCTCACTCCAAAAGGAAGGTGTACAGTCAGGGCAGGGAAAGTGCCCCAGCTGAAGGTGCCATTATTGATCGGGAGAGACTGTCCCCTATATAAGGAGCTTCGGCAGATGACGTTATGCACGGGAAGAAGGGGGACAGGAAAGAAGAGAAAATCCAAGCCCGAGGTAGTAGTCCTACAAGGAGACGTAGCCGCGTCCTCGTCCTCTGCAGCAGAGGAAGAAATAGCGACCCAGCGTTTACGACAGATATTCCAGGAAACCACTGATGAAGACACATGTGAAGGGTTATACACAACGCAGGAAGGAAGGAGCAACCAGGCGCTAAGGGATATATTTGAAGCTCCATCCGAGGAGGGAACCTGGAAGGGATTCTCCTCGGTCACCCCTGATGGGGATATGGAACATCCTCCACACCCCTCTACCGAGGTCGACCTGCACCAGGAATTAAAGGGACAGTTCGGCACCTCGCAGCATAGAGACCCAGACCTAAAGGAGGCCATGAGGAAGGTGAAGGTGATCGACGGGAGGAACGTCGACGGATCAGGTGAGCCCCCTCTTCCTTACTATGCAATCAGGCGGGGTCTCTTATACTGGGTCGTACGACGAAGGGGGGAAAACCAGGAATTACTAATGGTGCCTAGGCCATACAGGGATACAGTTCTACAGTTAGCCCATTCCCACGTCCTAGGAGGACACCTGGCACGAGACAAGACTATTGACAGAATCATGCAGAGATTCTATTGGCCCCGGGTCACCCGGGATGTGGCCAGGTATTGTAGGACGTGTGATCAATGTCAACGTACAGCCCCACGGCCACACCTGCGTAACCCTTTGATTCCTCTCCCCATCATAGAGACTCCCTTTGAACGCATAGCTATGGACCTCGTAGGGCCCCTCCCAAAATCCGCCAGAGGACACGAGTACATCCTAGTGGTTATAGATTACGCTACCAAGTTCCCGGAGGCCATACCCCTGCGTAACATGTCGTCAAAGGGAATTGCCAAGGAGCTATTCCTGATGTTCTCTCGTGTGGGCCTCCCCAAGACTATCTTAACCGATCAAGGAACCCCGTTCATGTCCCGGTTGATGAAGGACTTGTGTCGGTTATATCAGGTTCAACAGATACGTACAAGCATATTCCACCCTCAAACAGACGGGTTGTGTGAACGCTTGAACAAAACGATTAAAAGCATGTTGAGAAGAGTGGTGTCCCGAGACGGGAAAAACTGGGACATGCTTCTCCCACACTTAATGTTTGCCCTGCGAGAAGTACCCCAGGCATCCACTGGATTCTCTCCGTTTGAATTGCTCTATGGCAGACCCTGTCGAGGAATCCTCGACTTAGCCAAGGAGACCTGGGAGACCCAACCATGTCCCTTTCGATCCACAATAGAACACGTTACCCTGATGAGAGACCGCCTGTCAGCAGTGTGGCCCATAGTCAAGGAGCATATGGAGAAGGCCCAAAGGACCCAAGGCCAGGCCTATGATAAGTCTGCGACCCCCCGTGAGTTCAGCGTGGGAGAGAAAGTGATGGTGCTTGTGCCCACGGCCGAACATCGCTTGCTGGCGCAGTGGAGGGGGCCCTACGAGGTAATGAAAAGGGTCTCACCGGTCAATTACCTCATCAAGCAACCTGACAGGAGGAAGAAGGTCCAACTCTATCACATAAACCTGCTGAAGACGTACCATGGACGAGAGGAGGAGGTGGCTTTGATGGCCCTGGAGGGCAAAGGAAAAGAGGAGACTCTACCACAGGTGCGCCGTGGCCAAACTCTCCTACCGGAGCAGTCAAGACAGCTAGACAAGCTGATTATGAACTTCGGTCGAATATTCTCTCCATTCCCAGGACAAACAGATGTCCTGTTCCACCATATCCACACGGAACCCGGCAAGAAGGTGCATATCCGCCCTTACAGGATTCCTGAGGCTCGCCGAGTCATCGCTAAGAAAGAGGTGAGGGAGATGTTGAGGATGGGCGTGATCGAACCCTCGACGAGTGAGTGGTCCAGTCCCATAGTCCTGGTCCCCAAGTCCGATGGTAGTATGAGACTCTGCAACGACTTTAGGGGCGTGAATGCCATCTCTACATTCGATGCGTATCCCATGCCCCGTGTGGATGAACTCTTGGAGCGCTTAGGAAAGGCCAAGTTCATCACTACCCTGGATTTGACAAAGGGATATTGGCAAGTGCCGGTGGCTCCGGAGGATCGCCCAAAGACTGCCTTCGCCACCCCAGAGGGGCTTTTCCAGTATGTGAGGATGCCCTTCGGACTGCACGGTGCCGCTGCAACTTTCCAACGCCTCATGGATGCCATTCTACGGCCCCATCAAGAGTATGCAGCGGCGTACATAGACGATGTGGTCATCCACAGCGAGGACTGGGATAGTCACCTCCTGCGATTACGGGCGGTGCTCGTGAGTTTGGAAGCCACCGGGTTGACAGCCAATCCAAATAAATGCTGCCTGGGCCTGTCCGAAGCGGAATACCTGGGGTACACCGTGGGGAATGGGAAAATACGCCCACAGGCAGAGAAGACCAGGGCAATTCGTGACTGGCCTCGACCCCGGACCAAGCGAGACGTTCGGGCCTTCTTAGGGATAACAGGATATTATCGCCGTTTTATCCCGGGATATGCAACCATTGCCAACCCCCTCACAAACCTCATCAGGAAAAACCTGCCAAACCAGGTAGAGTGGAAAGACGAGACGGAAGAGGCCTTTCAATTGCTAAAAGATGGCCTGTGTTCTGATCCCGTTCTACAGGCTCCGGACTTCTCACAAGAGTTCATTGTGCAGGTCGACGCCTCGGATACAGGGCTCGGGGCCGTACTAGCTCAGGGTAAAGGTGAAGCAGAGAAGCCGATTCTCTTCATTAGTAGGAAGCTCAGCGATCGGGAACAGAGGTATGCGACCGTAGAGAAAGAGGCCTTAGCCATCAAGTGGGCCCTCGATTATCTCCGGTACTACCTACTGGGTCGGAGGTTTGCATTAGTTACTGACCATGCGCCCCTCACGTGGATGGCTGGTAAGAGAAACAATAACAACAGAATAGCCAGATGGTTTTTGTCTTTACAACCGTTCTCTTTCCATGTCATCCACAGGGCCGGATCGAGGAACGGGAATGCAGACGCGCTGTCCCGACGCGACCAAGACGGTGCGTCTGGCGCCCGACCCTCCGGTTCGGTCCTGGGGGGGAAGGTATGTGGAAGGACCACCAGAGGGCAGGCTGGGCTCATGGATAGTAGCCCAACAAGGCATGGGAGACAAGGTAACCAGAGGCAATTAAGCACAGCTGACGGTACTAATGACATACTCTCCTTCCCCTATAAGAGAGAGAATGGAACCAGCAGAGAAAAGGGGAAACTATCTCTGGAAGATGGCCACCGAGAGAGAGGAGCTATCCATGAAGAACCACTAAGACGGTGACAATCCCGTGACTTTTTGTTGTAGTTTAAAGATAATCCTATTGTGTTCCTGTTTCATCTGGAGAAGAAGATGTATGTTTTTTTCCTTAGAAGATTTTCATTGATTATGTTGGAGTGTTTGTGTTGACCAAATGCCCTCAATAGAGAACTGTGTTCAATCAAGAAAACCTACTCCTGACTCGTTTATTCCACCTTCCCGCTTTAGAGTGACACCCAATTACTTGGTCCGCTCACAGAGATCATACGTTTCCTGTAGTTCTTGACCAAGTTTGCACACACTGCAGCAGGGATTTTGGCCCACTCCTCCATACAGACCTTCTCCAGATCCTTCAGGTTTCGGGGCTGTCGCTGGGCAATACGGACTTTCAGCACCCTCCAAAGATTTTCTATTGGGTTCAGGTCTGGAGACTGGCTAGGCCACTCCAGGACCTTGAGATGCTTCTTACGGAGCCACTCCTTAGTTGCCCTGGCTGTGTGTTTCGGACCCATCTTCAATGCTCTTACTGAGGGAAGGAGGTTGTTGGCCAAGATCTCTCGATACATGGCCCCATCCATCCTCCCCTCAATACGGTGCAGTCGTCCTGTCCCCTTTGCAGAAAAGCATCCCCAAAGAATGATGTTTCCACCTCCATGCTTCACGGTTGGGATGGTGTTCTTGTGGTTGTACTCATCCTTCTTCTTCCTCCGAACACGGCGAGTGGAGTTTAGACCAAAAGGCTCTATTTTTGTCTGATCAGACCACATGACCTTCTCCCATTCCTCCTCTGGATCATTCAGATGGTCATTGGCAAACTTCAGACGGGCCTGGACATGCGCTGGCTTGAGCAGGGGGACCTTGCGTGCGCTGCAGGATTTTAATCCATGACAGCGTAGTGGGTTACTAATGGTTTTCTTTGAGACTGTGGTCCCAGCTCTCTTCAGGTCATTGACCAGGTCCTGCCGTGTAGTTCTGGGCTGATTACTCACCTTCCTCATGATCATTGATGCCCCACGAGGTGAGATCTTGCATGGCGCCCCAGACCGAGGGTGATCTTGAACTTCTTCCATTTTCTAATAATTGCGCCAACAGTTGTTGCCTTCTCACCAAGCTGCTTGCCTATTGTCCTGTAGCCCATTCCAGCCTTGTGCAAGTCTCCAATTTTATCCCTGATGTCCTTACACAGCTCTCTGCTCTCTTGGCCATTGTGGAGAGATTGGAGTCTGTTTGATTGAGTGTGTAGACAGGTTTTCTGGAGGGCTTGAACGCAGCATGCGGCGAGGTTAGCCATTGTGGCTGGAAGCGAGGATTGTCCCAGATTTGTGGCTGTCAAAATCTCTGCTGTTGTTGTTTTCAATCTGTAACCTGCCCTGTCTGGTACTACGAGAAGTAACAGCGTAACCTAAATTGCTAGCTACCATGACAAAGACCTAAGCTGGCGGTAGTAATGATGAGGACAGTGGTGTCTCTCTATCACAGGTGAAGGATATTTTAAAATAACAAAAAGAGTTCTACAAGCAGTTGTTGCATCAACAAGAAAATAGCTTCAAGTGTTTTGTCCAAATATTAGTGGAGTCGGTTAATAAAAGAATGGACGACCTGACTAGAGAGGTCCAGGACCTGAAGAACAGTTTGCAGTTCTCTCAGGGTCAGGTCGATGAGTTGAAACAGGAGAACGGCAAGATGACAGCAATCTGTAAGTCTTTGAGAGAGGACATCAGTTCTGTGTGTGAATCCATGATAACAATAACAGAGAAATCAGAGGGACAATCAAGGTGGAACAACATGGTTGTGGATGGAATTGCAGAATCTCCACATGAGACCTGGGCCGAGTCTGAATGAAGGGAATGATCTCTGAGAAATTGAAGATGGACCACAGGAAGATTGTGGTGGAGCATGCCCACATAACTGGAAAATCCATCCCCAGCCCAGGTGATAGGCCCAGGCCAATAGTGGTCAAGTTCCTGAGGTTAAAGGACAAGAACTTGGAAAGAGCCAAGAACTTGAGAGGAACGTTTATCTTCCTCAACGAGAACTATCCGAGGACTATCCTGAAGCTGTGTGCCAGAGTAGGAAAGAACTTATCCCAGCCATGAAAGCTGCCAGAGCATGCGGGGACATTGCTTACATCTGCTATGACAGGCTCATTGTCCCACCCTTCCTCCCAGAAGCCTGGCAGGGAGGAGAGCACCAAGCCTATGGGTGACATAGCTTCAACCCCGCAGCACACACACCAATTGATTTAATGGAGTGCTGAATGTATATTTTTTTCCTCTTGCTTTGTTTGCATATTATGTCTATCTCCGATAAGCTACTCAGGAAATTAGCCCATATTAATATCCAGTGCCTTCGGAAAAGGGGGATACCTAGTCAGTTGTCCAACTGAATGCATTTAACTGAAATGTGTCTTCCGCATTTAACTCAACCCCTCTGAATCAAAGAGGTGCCAGGGTGCTGCCTTAATCGACATCTACGTCTTCAGCGCACAGGGGCAAAATGACAGATTTTTACCTTGTCAGCTTCGGGATTCGATCCAGTAATCTTCTGGTTGCTGGCCCCACGCTCTAACCTTCAGACCCCTTGACTTTTTCTAAATGTTGTTACATTACAGTCTTATTCTAAAATGGATTAAATAAAACTATTTCCGCAGCAATCTACACACAATACCCCATAATGACAAAGTGAAAACAGGTTTTTAGAAATTTGTGTAAATTTATTTAAATAAGAAATAACAGAAAAACCTTATTTACATAAGTATTCAGACACTTTTCTATGAGACTCAAAATTGAGCTCAGGTGCATCCTGTTTGCATTGATCATCCTTGATGTTTCTTCAACTTGATTTCGGTCCACCGGTGGTATATTCAATTGATTGGAAATTATTTGGAAAGGCACACAACTGTCTATATAAGGTCCCACAGTTGACAGTGCATGTCAGAGCAAAAACCAAGCCAAGAGGGTTGAAGGAATTGTCCGTAGAGCTCCAAGACAGGATTGTGTCAGGGCACAGATCTAGGGAAGAGTACCAAAACATTTATGCAGCATTGAAGGACCCCAAGAAGACAGTGGCCTCCATCATTTTTAAATGTAAGAAGTTTGGAACCACCAAGACTCTTCCTAGAGCTGGCCGCCCGGCCAAACTGAGAAATCGGGGAGAAGGGCCTTGGTCAGGGAGTTGACCAAGAACCTGGTGGCCACTCTGACAGAGCTCCAGAGTTCCTCTGTGGAGATGGGAGATCCTTCCAGAATTACAACCGTCTTTGCAGCACTCCACCAATCAGGCCTTTATGGTAGAGTGGCCAAACGGAAGCAACTCTTCAGTAAAAGGCACATGACAGTCCGCTTGGAGTTTGCCAAAAGGCACCTAAACCAGATTCTCTGGTCTGATGAAACCAAGATTGAACTCATTGGCCTGAATGCCAAGCATCACGTCCAGAAGAAACCATGCACTATCCTTATGGTGACGCATGGTGGAGGCAGCGTCATGCTGTGGGGATGTTTTTCAGTGGCAGGGACTGGGAGACTAGTCAAGATCGAGGCAAAGATGAATGGAGCAAAGTACAGAGAGATCCTTGATGAAAACCTGCTTCAGAGCACTCAGGACCTCAGACTGGGGCGATGGTTCACCTTCCAACAGGACAACAAACCTAAGCACACAGCCAAGACAACGCAGAAGTGGCTTTGGGACAAGTCTCTGAATGTCCTTGAGTGGTCCAGCCAGAGCCCGGACTTGAACCCGTTCTAACATCTCTGGAGAGACCTGAAAATAGCTGTGCAGCAACGCTCCCCATCCAACCTGACAGAGTTTGAGGATCTGCAGAGAAAAATGGAAGAAACTCCCAAAATATCGATATGCCAAGCTTGTAGTGTCATAACCAAGATCACTCAAGGCTGTAGTTACTGCCAGAGGTGCTTCACCAAATTACTGAGTAAAGGGTCTGTATACCTATATAAATGTCATATTTC
The DNA here is from genome assembly GCF_002021735.2 of Oncorhynchus kisutch. Lineage (NCBI taxonomy): Eukaryota > Metazoa > Chordata > Actinopteri > Salmoniformes > Salmonidae > Oncorhynchus > Oncorhynchus kisutch. The sequence continues at coordinate 35,764,251 of NC_034186.2, read as the reverse complement.
AGTTTTAAAATATATATAAATTACCAAATATTTCTAAAAACTTGTTTTTGCTTTGTCTTTATGAAGTATTATGTGTAAATTGATGAGGGGCAAAAACATAACAACATTTTGAAAAAGTCAAGAATCAATAACTTGCTAACATCTGATAACATTCATATATTAGCCTTTTCTGAGACTCACTTAGATAATTAATTTGATGATACAGCAGTAGCAATACAAGGATATATATAAACTACAGAAAATACAGAAATGCTTATGGGGGAGGTGTTGCTGTGCATATTCAGAGCCATATCCCTGTAATACTTAGATTCAATCTTATATCAAGTGTTATTGAAGTGTTGTAGTTGCAGATTCATTTGTCACATCTAAAGCCTTTCTTTTGGGGTGTTGATGTCGGCCACCAAGTGCTAACAGTTAGTATCTAAATAATATGTGTGAAATGCTTGATAGTGTATATGATGTAAACAGAGACATCTACTTTATTGGGTACCAGAATATTGACTGGATTTCATCAAGCTGTTCGCTCAAGGGGAAGCTTCTCACTGTAACCAGTGCCTGTAATCTGGTTCAGGTTATTCATCAACCTACCAGGGTGTTTACAAACACTACAGGTACAAGATCATCCACATGTATCGATCACATTTTCACTAATACTGTAGAACTTTGTTCTAAAGCTGTATCCATACCCATTGGATGCAGTGATCACAATATAACGGCTATATCCAGGAAAGCTAAAGTTCCAAAAGCTGGGCCTAAAATAGTTGATAAGATATCATACAAAAGATTTTGCTGTGCCTCTTTATGTGGATGAAGTTAAAAAATATTTGTTGGTCTGATGTGATTAATAAGGATCATCCAGACGCTGCACTTGATTAATTTATGAAATTGCTTCTTCCAGTTATTGATAAACATGTACCTGTTAAGAAACTGACTGTTAGAACTGTTAAGGCTCCATGGATTGATGAGGAATTGAAGAACTGTATGGTAGAAAGAGATGGGGCAAAAGGAGTGGCTAATAAGTCTGGCTGCACATGTGACTTACTGCAAATTGAGAAATTATGTGACTAAACTCAACAAAAAGAAGAGGAAACTGTATTATGAAGCCAAGATCAATGATATAAAGAATGACGGGAAAAAATGTTGGAGTACAATACATTTTATTATGGGCAGAAAGGGTAATTCAACTCCATCTTTCATCGAATCAGATGGCTTATTAATCTCAAAACCATTTGATGTTGCCAATTATTTGAATGATTACTTCATTGACAAAGTGGGCAAGCTTAGGCAGGAAATGCCAACAACGAACAGTGAGCCATCGTATTTATGCATACAAAAAACAAATAATGAAAGAAAAGTATTGCAAGTTAGATGTTAGTTAAGATGTTAGATGTTAAGTTAGATTTTGTAAAGTTAGTGTGGAAGAGCTGGAAAAATTAGCGATCAAAAATGACAAACCTCCTGGCATTGACAGCTTAGATGGAAAGCTACTGAGGATGGTAGCTGACTCTTTAGCCACTCCTATCTGTCATATCTTTAATCTGAGCCTAGAGAAAAGTCTTTGTCTTCAGGCCTCAGGCCTGGAGGGAAGCCAAAGTAATTACGCTACCCAAGAGTGGTAAAGCGGCCTTTATTGGTTTTAACAGCAGACCTATTGCTGACAGCTTTAAGCAAACTGTTGGAAAAAATTGTGTTTGACCAATTACAATGCTATTTCTCTGTAAGCAAATGTGTTATGGCTTTTCAACCTCAGCCATATTGTGGATTCAGAGCTATCTAGCTAATAGAACTCAAAGGGCTTTCTTGAATGGAAGCTTCTCTAATGTCAAACATGTAAAGTGTGGTGTACTGCAGGGCACCTCTCTAGGCACTCTACTCATTTCTATTTTTACCAATGATCTGCCACTGGTATTAAACAAAGCATGTGTGTCCATGTATGCTGGTGATTCAACCATATACACATCAGCAACCACAGCTACTGAAGTCAGTGAAACCCTTAACAAAGAGTTGCAGTCTGTTTTGGAATGGGTGGTAGGGAATAAACTGGTCCTGAACATCTCTAAAACTAAGAGCATTGTATTTGTTACAAATCATTCCCTAAGTTCTAGACCTCAGCTGAATCTGGTAATGAATGGTGTAGCTGTTGAACAAGTTGAGGACACTAAATTACTTGGTGTTACCTTAGATTGTAAACTGTCATGGTCAAAACCTATAGATCCAATGGTTGTAACGATGGGGAGAGGTCTGTCTGTAATAAAGAGATCCTCTAATTTTTTGACACCACACTCCAAAAAGCAAGTCCTGCAGCCTCTAGTTTTGTCTTATCTTGATTATTGTCCAGTCGTGTGGTCAGGTGCTGCAAGGAAATACCTAGTTAAGCTGCAGCTGGACCAGAACAGTGCGCCACGTCTTGCTCTTCATTGTAAATACTGCATGCTAGACTCTCTTGGCTAAGAGTTGAGGAAAGACTGACTGCATTACTTCTTTCTATAAGAAACATTAATGTGAAGAAAATCACATTGTTTGCACAGTAAACTTACAAACGGCTCTGACACACACACTTAGCCCATCAGACATGCCACCAGGGGTCTTTTCACAGTCCCCAAATCTCAAACAAATTCAAGAAAGCATACAGTATTAAATAGAGCCATTATTGCATGGAATTCAGTTCCATCTCATATTGCTCAAATGAACAGCAAATCTTTTTTTAATTTTTTAAACAGACAAAGCAACAACTCACGGCACAACGCCTCTCCCCTATTTGACCTAGATAGTGAATGTATTGATATTTAGGCTACGTGTGCCTTTCATTTTTTTTGTTGATGTAGTCAATTATCCTTGTCCTTGAGCTGTTCTTGTCTATTAATGTTCTGTATAATGTCATGCTTCATGTTTTGCCTTTTCAGCTTGAATGGAGGATGCTTTATGTACAAGCCAGTCCACGGTAATGCACATCAAGCCTAGACAGAGACTCCCTAGGTTATATTAAAGGTAGACTCAAGGATATGACGTAGAAAATAAACAGCATAGTGGATTCATTTCCACAACTACTAGCGTTGAAACACGAGGCTCAACTTCTCCACTGTTTTTTAAATTTAACTAGGCAAGTCAGTTAAGAACAAATTCTTATTTACAATGATGGCCTACACTGGCCAAATCCAGACAATACTGGACCAATTGTGCGCCGCCTTATGGGACTCCCAATAAGTCGGTTGTGATACAGCCTGGATTCGAACCAGGGTCTGTAGTGACGCCTCTAGCACTAAGATGTAGTGCATTAGACCGCTGCTCCACTTGCAAATACTGTGTGTGACTGAGAGAAAAGTCTTGCTTCAAGCTCATCTCAATATCTGCAGTACTCGTAGCATCGTCACTTCGATGAGTCTATCTTTAACTAATTTACCGCCTGGTGATGTCACCAGACAGGCCAAAATTCCATCCCACCAAAACAGGCTGAAATTTCAGGGAGTCTTTTCAAACAGCTCTTATACCAAAAGGGCATTCTCACCATTTTATAGTATTATTCCAACCTCAACCTGTGTAAAGATATATACACTGCTCAAAAAAATAAAGGGAACACTTAAACAACACAATGTAACTCCAAGTCAATCACACTTCTGTGAAATCAAACTGTCCACTTAGGAAGCAACACTGATTGACAATAAATTTCACATGCTGTTGTGCAAATGGAATAGACAACAGGTGAAAATTATAGGCAATTAGTAAGACACCCCCAATAAAGGAGTGGTTCTGCAGGTGATAACCACAGACCACTTCTCAGTTCCTATGTTTCCTGGCTGATGTTTTGGTCACTTTTGAATGCTGGCGGTGCTTTCACTCTAGTGGTAGCATGAGACGAAGTCTACAACCCACACAAATGTCTCAGGTGGTGCAGCTCATCCAGGATGGCACATCAATGCAAGCTGTGGCAAGAAGGTTTGCTGTGTCTGTCAGCGTAGTGTCCAGAGCATGGAGGCGCTACCAGGAGACAGGCCAGTACATCAGGAGACGTGGAGGAGGCCGTAGGAGGGCAACAACCCAGCAGCAGGACCGCTACCTCAACATTTGTGCAAGGAGGAGTAGGAGGAGCACTACCAGAGCCCTGCAAAATGACCTCCAGCAGGCCACAAATGTGCATGTGTCTGCTCAAACGGTCAGAAACAGACTCCATGAGGGTGGTATGAGGGCCCGACGTCCACAGGTGGGGGTTGTGCTTACAGCCCAACACCGTGCAGGACGTTTGGCATTTGCCAGAAAACACCAAGATTGGCAAATTAGCTACTGGCGCCCTGTGCTCTTCACAGATGAAAGCAGGTTCACACTGAACACATGTGACAGACGTGACAGTCTGGAGACGCCGTGGAGAACGTTCTGCTGCCTGCAACATCCTCCAGCATGACCGGTTTGGAGGTAGGTCAGTCATGGTGTGGGGTGGCATTTCTTTGAGGGGCCGCACAGCCCTCCATGTGCTCGCCAGAGGTAGCCTGACTGCCATTAGGTACCGAGATGAGATCCTCAGACCCCTTGTGAGACCATATGCTGGTGCGGTTGGCCATGGGTTCCTCCTAATGCAAGACAATGCTAGACCTCATGTGGCTGGAGTGTGTCAGCAGTTCCTGAAAGAGGAAGGCATTGATGCTATGGACTGGCCCGCCCGTTCCCCAGACCTGAATCCAATTGAGCACATCTGGGACATCATGTCTCGCTCTATCCACCAACACCACGTTGCACCACAGACTGTCCAGGAGTTGGCGGATGCTTTAGTCCAGGTCTGGGAGGAGATCCCTCAGGAGACCATCCGCCACCTCATCAGGAGCATGCCCAGGCGTTGTAGGGAGGTCATACAGGCACGTGGAGGCCACACACTCTACTGAGCCTAATTTTGACTTGTTTTAAGGACATTACATCAAAGTTGGATCAGCCTGTAGTGTGGTTTTCCACTTTAATTTTGAGTGTGACTCCAAATCCAGACCTCCATGGGTTGATAAATTTGATTTCCATTGATAATTTGTGTGTGATTTTGTTGTCAGCACATTCAATTATGTAAAGAAAAAAGTATTTAATAAGAATATTTCATTCATTCAGATCTAGGATGTGTTATTTTAGTGTTCCCTTTATTTTTTTGAGCAGTGTATATAAAACACAGAATAATCACGTTTGACTGCACTGGGCCTTTAACAAACCAACTGTACTACTCCTCTAGGCTATATGCTGTAGTCATGTTTTTGATTAAACTGTATAGTTTAGACATGTGGATGATAATAATGTTTTGGATTGTGGCTATATCTAATGGTTGGAGAGCACTTTGTTGTTATAATTAACACAGGCTACTGCCTTAGCTGCAGTTTGTACACCATTCATGTGATAACTATGTCTCCACTACTGGGTGTTACAGGTTAGGCTTATGCAAAATGCAGCTATAGATTTTTCAACTAACCTGCTTTTGGTGATACTGTCTTCGTTGATGATTTGGGAAAAAGGATATCTTATAAATGTTCGTTTCCAGTTGCAGGAGGTTCTACAAAAACCAAAGAGAACCTAGAATTATTAAATTCATGTTTTGCACTACGCAAAGAGGTTTCTTGTGTAACAGGGTTGGTTATGTTTCCACTTGCCACTGCAGACATATGTATTCAAAGTTGATGTATTCCTATTGGTTGGTTACATTTACATATCAATAAGATGTTATGTCATTGGTTACGCTTGCAGTTACGGGGAGATTGCGGACATCAATTCTTCCCAGTCTGATAATTCATGGTAGGTCACGTTCTGAAATAGTGAATTCTATTTACGCATTTACAATGTGTACGAGTTCACTATGTACATGTCCTGATGTGTGTATATACAGTATATACACTCAGATTACAGTTTATTAGGTACTGGGTCAGACCCCTCTAGAAGAAAAATAAATGCACACCTATTTAGGCGAGGTGCTGGCTAGCGGAGTAGAAAACTTGAAAATAAAAGAGATCCGCACACTCTAGGAGCTCAGATGCAAAAATTTAATTACCAACGTTTTGACAGCCCCCCCCCCCTTTGCCTCCAGAACAGCCTGAATTCATTGGGGTATTGATTATACAAGGTGTTGACCAATTGGTATCAAGGGACCGAATGTGTGCCAGAAAACATCCCTCACACCATTACACCCCCGCCACCAGCCTGTACCGTTGACACCAGGGAGGATGGGGCATTGGTGATTGCATGCCCACTGGAGCTGCTTCTTGTTGTTTTTAGCTGATAGGAGTGGAACCCGGTGTGGCTGTCTGCTGCAATAGCCTGTGTACTGTGTTATTTGCCTGTTTGTGGGGCCCGCCTGTTCGCTTGCATGTATCTTGCCATTTTCCTTCGACCTCTCTAATCAACAAGCTGTTTTTTGCCCACTGGACTGCCACTGACTGGATGTATTTTGGTTGTCACACCATTCTCGGTAAACCCTAGACACTGTTATGCGTAAAAAGCCAAGGATGCTGGCCGTGTCTGAGACACTGGAACCGGCGCGCCTGCCATCGACGATCATACCACACTCAAAGTTACTTCGGTCACTTGTTTTGCCCATTCTAATGTTCAATGAACAGTAACTGAATACCTTGATGCATTTCTGCTTTATATAGCAAGCCACGGCCACGTGACTCACTGTCTGTAGGAGCGAACCATTTTCGTGAACAACGCCACGGTCACGTGACTCACTGACTGTAGAAGCAAACCATTTTGGTGAACAGGGTGGTGTACTTAATAAACTGGCCACCGTGTACGGTACTTGTTAGATATCGGGGGCATCCTGGGATGTGCGTTTGTATGTTATTGCTGTAAGAGATGAGTTAGGTAGCATGCTCTAATTGTAATGGTCGCATTTTCTAACTGCTAATTCACAGTTATTTCCATGCTAACAGACGAATCACGAATCTACAGCCATCAATATAATGTTGTCCTGCACAGCTAATGTACTTCCTTGTGTCTATCGTCAGGTACTTACATTTATTGTATTTTGTACTATATTTGTTGTTGTTATGATGATTTTAATGACAAAATACCCAGTCTGATAATTCATGCAAACGACATGTAATGCCCTTTAATGGAAACATAGTTATCACGTCTCTGGCATACAAACTGTAGCTATACTGCCTATTTCCCCTCGCCATAGCCTACAATGACACACTTCGAAGATAGGGATCAGAATGGTATGGTGTTTATGAGGGCGGCCAGTCCATAGCATACAGGGTGTATAGCAGCAATCCCTCCAGTGATGTATTTTTACTTTTGTCATAAGCTCTCAGCTGTGCCTGCCTGTCAGGGACCATGTCATCTGAAGCAGGGCAGGCTATAAGACACTTTCCGACCCCAGTGAACGGAAATCAATTGCTTTCCATAGGAGAAAAAGGTCAACCCAGGTAAGACTCAATCTGTCATGTATGGGTTTTTAAAGGTTTGCATTATAATCTAGTTTAGGAATCATTTATTTGACAAAGACTATCTGTCTGTATATTACTCTTCCTATTTCTAGCAATGCTACATGGTCTATGCCACATATGCTTTAAATCGGACTGAACCGCCTCAGCATAAACATGCAATGTAACCCAATGCATGTGTGTATTCAGCTCTATCCTTGTAGCCTATGTGGTTTAAGAGTGAATTTTCAGTTGAAAAATGTAGATTTAGTCATAACCTTTACTGAGATGCAGAATACACAATGTGTTAGTAGTTTCCTCTTTAAATATCTTGCAGTAGCAAAACCTCAATATTACCTGACTTTACAGGACGCAACAGACCCAGAACATTATCATCTGAGATCCTCGGCAGTAATACAATCCTTACCCAATATATTTACATTTCTACATTCAGTAATAATATATTTTGTCCCATGTTGACTTATTACTCTCTCTGTTTACCTCTAGTGTCATATGAACGCATTTTGTCCATCCAAAGTTTGAGTGAGGTTGAGAACCCATGGAAAAGCATTACTCTGAACCGTTGCATAGTGTTGGCCATCATCATTGTGCTTGTGAGCTCAGGGGTGAATGAAATACATGGTGAGTGCTGAAACATTGTGAAACATTTGTCATTTTCTCATAACCTCAATGCACACAGACTAGCTCATGCACTATCTGTTGTGGTTCAGATGCTCTGGATGTGATTCTCATAACCTCAATGCACACAGACTAGCTCATGCACTGTCTGTTGTGGTTCAGATGCTCTGGATGTGATTCTCATAACCTCAATGCACACAGACTAGCTCATGCACTATCTGTTGTGGTTCAGATGCTCTGGATGTACTTCTAGAGGAGAATGATCTTCCTCAGATGTTCCTTGGAGGCACGGGTCTACAACCAGACGGCATAGCTCAGGTATTGGAGCGCATAGCTTATTTTCTTCACGTGTCCCTCTTATAACTAACACATTGAATAACAAATAATTACGTGCTGGGCTTTGGAACCTTATGTAATGATCCTGTGTGTTTCCTGTTCCCTCCCTGCAGCCTGCAGCCTCTCTGTGGGACAGCTTGCTGAGTTGGGGCTCAGACGATGGAAGAAAAGGAAATCCCAAGAGAAGAGGGGGAATCTTGAGAATCAGAAATAGAGATGTTTCCGACAAAGGGCTGTTAAAGGAATGATAGAGGGAATACATTATGGAGAATGGTAAAGGAGGGGAAAGAGGAGGATAGTACAACAAAAAAGGAAAACATTTTCTGAAGGACTAATCAGTGTGTTTATTATGTTGAAATATAAGGATATATTGTAGTTAAAATGTTACTACTGTAAAGAAAAAGAAAAAGATTTACAGTACATCACAATGATCTTAAATGCACCATACAGTCTTATCTGATCATGCATAAATGTTCTTCATATTTAAAGGGTATACAGAAATCAATAAGATGAGCTTGTTCCTATCTCGTATTTGATGATCAATATATTCTTTCAGCCTTCAATACGATCATGTGGTGCAAATTGATAATGCACAAATTGTACTTGAAAGATCCAATATGTGCACTGAGCCAATGAGTTTTCTATTTACATAACCGAGTGACAAAATGTGTATTAAATCAGCTAATATTGTAGACAACTAGATGTGATAATGTATTTACAATAAACAAAATAAATGCACTCAATGATTTAAAACATGCAATTCTACTTGACTTTTATTGAGTAATGGTGCAACAACCCAGGTGCCCTGGCCCTTTAATACCAATCATTGCACCACATGGAGGAGTCAGCGGCATCCACACTCCTTGGCCACCATGTTTGGTTTGTAGCAGATATTGGTTCCATGCTCATCCAACTCCACCACCTTGAGGTCCTCATAGTCCACAGGCACACAGCAGGGCGAGCGCTCCAGGGCCAGGCCACTCTGGATCTGGCTGTTAAGCAGGATAGCATGGTTATTCCCGTTGGTCAGGGGAAAGCTGCAGACTCCCTGGCAGTTGTAGATGGTGGCCTCAGGAGGAGACAGCAGGTATTTCTCTAGGGACACGGTGAGACTGTGCAGTCGACAAAGGTGCAGGTTCCCTGGGCCCTTCTGGCCTGCTCTGGTGGCCCGCTGCCCCCTCTCCACATCCCAGGCTCCCACTACTGTCTGCAGGGCCTTCAGCAGAAGCAGGGCTCGGTACTGCGTCTCACTGGGGCTCCCAACACCTATGTGAGTGAAATAAATAAAAAAGGTTTAAATGACTTTGCAATTCAATTAATGCCCAGACATTGATCATGAATTTACATTGAGGCCTGCTCACCTGCTGGTGCTTCCTCGCCCTCTTTAGGAAGGACACTGAGTTCCTGGAGTCTCCTCAGTCTGTCCATTCCTGCTTTGCCCACCTCCTCCACCCTCATCTGGACCAGAACCTCCTCCAGCCTCTGCCTGAGCACCTCCAGTAGGGCGGGCTGCAGGGACAGCTCCCCGCGATGCCCCTGGAGCACCGAGCCCTGTGTGGGGAAAGAGAACAGGGTGGGAGCTGAGGAGTTGAGCAGCCTGGCAAGGAGGGTCTCACTGGACGACACCCCAAGGGACAGGGGGGGAAGAGAGTCCAGAGAGTACAGAGGTACCGAAGCAGCCCATGGTTGTGACTGCGTCTGTGGTGGCACGACGTCACTGAGGAACTTCTGCAGCTCACACAGAAACGTGTAGGTCCCAGAGGGAGCAGGGGAGGGACTCAGCTTTTCTGTCACTCTGAGGAAGACAATTACTCATTTAAGAATCTCTATGGCTTCAATCACTTAAAGAAAAAGACAGTAATAGGTACCGCATTTAAAAAAAGACAAAGCTAACTGACCTTTCATCAGTTCCTCTATTCGTTGAGAAAAGCACCAGGGGAATGACACTGACATCACTTCTTGTTCCGTCACCAATCAGGATACCTCGTAGTTCAGACAGCTTTTGTCCTGCCGAAAGGGGAATAATCTTCAGACATGTTGATGGAAGGAAAGCATATTAACTTGAACACGATCAGCTGTACAAGATGTTCTTACCTGTCTCTGGTGTTTTTGTGTCAACATTGAATCTCCATTTCAGTTGACTTTTGCCCTCGGGTTGCTTTCCTGTTAGGATGAGGAACTGTGTTCCTTCTGAAATACATACCGTCTGGGAGAAGTGGGAAAAGGTTGAGTCAGATAATAGCAGAACATCAAAAACTAAAGAAGCAAAATGTCACCTGCCACATTGTCATGGTGAGAAATGCATCATCGCGATGATGTGGCCAGTGACACTGCTTCGCGATGATGTGGCCAGTGACACTGCTTCGCGATGATGTGGCCAGTGACACTGCTTCGCGATGATGTGGCCAGTGACACTGCTTCGCGATGATGTGGCCAGTGACACTGCTTCGCGATGATGTGGCCAGTGACACTGCTTCGCGATGATGTGGCCAGTGACACTGCTTCGCGATGATGTGGCCAGTGACACTGCTTCGCGAAAGCACAATATCTTGAAAACTTGACAGCTGACATACAAAACATTTGGGACTGTATCAACAGTGGACTTATGAAAAAATAGTTTTTGAGTGGAGTTTTCCTTTAATGGTCTGTAAACATCATGGTAAAGACAAGACTTATAAAATGTGAGAGACAAGTAAGAAGTTCAGGAATGTTGTTCTTGAGCAGGCAATGAATTCAAACCTGTTTGTAAGGCTGCAGAGAGTGACTGGTGAAAGTGATGGCACCGAGCGCTCCTGTTCTGGGGTTTCTAAAGGCAAGGAGCAGTATGGGCTTGATATTGGAGAGGGGAGGCCGGGGGAGGTGGAAGGTCAACACAAGACCCCATCCCTCCACTTCACCCTCCATGAGCTCTGATAGACAAGACATAACATCCCATTTCAGTACATTCAGAATCAGATCCATATCTGTGCCATACCTACAAAGCTGAAATCTGGAAAGAGACAAAAATGTACCTTTGGTTGGGTGCCAAACATGTAGCCCATGTTTCTCTTTTTTGGCTTCTTCAGCTAGTGTGGATAAGGCAGGTACTGGAGCACCATCAGAGTGTGAGCAAATGCCAAATCGAGTCAAATCCTCCTTTCTCAGGTCGCTTTCCTGGCCCCAACCTTCACGAAGTGCTGAAAACATATCCTCAATAACCTCTCCATGAGACGGTATCCTTCCAAAACATGGAGTGTCCCCAGGTAGGTGAAGAGTGCTGGGATGGGAGTTTATGGTCTCCTTCACTGTTAAGGCATTCTCTCCCAAACCTTTTCCGACCTCCACTGAACAGTTGTCTCCTTGGATGAAAGAACAGACTAAATGTAGTCACAGAAGGCTGTATTCCCATAACAATATTTTGCGAATTGTATAATTTGATGGCAAAAAGATGACCTTATTCTGAGATGATATTGCATCATTCACAATGTGATAAATTAAGTTACAAAAAATTCTAATAAGCAGTTATTTAATGTAATTAACAAATAGAGCACAAAGTAAAAAACTGTGCATTACAATGCATACAATATTTTCTTGCAAATGCTAATGAATCCATGTTTGGTCACAGCTATGGCCAGGTCCCAGGCATACAGATTCATATCAATGCAACAAGTTACAAACAGCAGTACGGACAGTGTAATTGGGATGGTGAATAGTGTGACTGACCTGGCCCTGTTCCTGGGTGGTCTGGCGTGGGGTCCTCCTGACACCGGCCTAGCAGGCTGTCACTCAGTCTGCCCTGGTGTGGCAGAGTGACCATTGTGCTGGGCAGCAGCAGTATCAAGCAGAATATGCACCATAGCCTCATGGTAACCCTGTCTGTCCAGTCACGTCTGGATGGAACACTTGTTTTGGGTCAGGTCAGCGAGGGAGATGGGTTTTATGTACCGCCCCTCTTTCAGCTAAGGAGGACAGGCTGCCAAATACACAGCTCATACTATGTGATGTGTCCTTGAGAAACTATCCTATGTTGTAAGATGTGGAGGGACAGTGAATTCTACGGTGGGTTGAGATAAGGCTAGGGAAAGGAAGCACAAGACAGACAATGGAGTGTTTTGTGTGTGGCAGACAGACACCTGCCCTCCCTGTGGGTGAGAAAAGACTGGCGATTTAAGCACCTCCAAAAAGGAAGGGAGGATGTTTGAAGGAGACAGAAAAACCATGCGTGTAATGACACTTCTATAAAGGCCTTTCGTAGGTAATGTCTGGTCTATTACAGTATATCAACACTATCATTGCTTCTGTGTCCTGCCATTTCTTACATACAGTTCTTCAGGGATGATCAACTAGATTCAGCGGCAAAACAGAATATACACAAATTACAAAATCATTTGTAGACTGCAAATTGACCGTAAGAAGCCCAAACAGGTATATTTGACTAAAACATGCTAATTTCACACCTTGCGTAGGAATACTTTACAGATTTCCAAAATAATAAATACAAGAAAATGCTTAGGAAACTTGGGGGCCAAATTCGGCCCACCAGTCCCCCCCCCCCAATACACAAACGGATATTGGAGTTTTCTTCATAAAAGTAGCCATTTGTGATGCAATTCTAAGGATGCGATTGCAAATTGACGATTGATTACAGACACGTTGGCTTTAAAAAGTTCTCTCAGCAGTTATTGGACTAAGTACAGTGGATGGATTATGGATGTGCTGCATGCCAGATAGATACAGAAGAAGTGTTGGCTAAATAAGACATCTTGACGGATTAAAGGATCTATGGACAGACTATGAGATGCTGCTGTTGAGACTTCTCGGGTTGAAAAGTGCCTCACGGCCTTGGTTTCATGGAGAAATCCAACAGCTGCAGCTTTGTTTTGCACACGATCAAGGTCGTTCAGTTCAGTCTGTCCTGCTTGGTGGACAACAGCGCCAAGTGATAAAGTCAAGGATTCACAAATCATCCACTAAAAATGACAAGAATTGTTTATCATTTCTAAATGGCTTGAAAACATGCACGTAACATCACAGAACACTATTTCAGAGAGTATTCATAAAGATGACATTGAATGTTGAATTATTCCCCAATAGTGGACATTTTGGACATAAATGTGTATTCCCCACTAAAGACAGAACTGAAGATCAATTCTCAAAACACTACTGTCCATCTTTGGTCAAAACCATGATAAGCCTAGCTTTATTACAGAATGTACCAGAACTACTATAATGATAGTAGAAAAATGACACTCATCCCACCCCTACATAGTCTGAATCCTTCACTGAAAACAAGCTAAAATATCATGCACCATATACAAATCCTACAATTTTCTGAATAAAAAGCATGAATAAAATCACCTTTTCAACATGCAGAATATCACCAATAAGCAGAGATGGAAATTAAATACTTTAAGAAACCATTTTATTAATAATTATCATAAAAAGGCAAATAAACAAAAGCAAATTTCAATTTGTCATTACACATCTAAGATAATAGCACCAACACCAGACAAGAGTTCCCATGACAGCCCAAGGCGTTTTGAAACGCGTTTGCTGTTATTGCACCTCATACCTGCCCTTAGTTCTACTGATCCACATAGAGTTCAAATTCAGTCCAACTACACAGCGTTCTCCCTATGTAGGGATCACAACACTTACAAAAAAAAAAAAGGACATGAATTCCTTTTCAGAGAGAAGGAGTGAGACGAGGCATTTGTGAGAGCGTAAGAAGAGGATTTTCCACGACATTGTCAGACCAGTCGAACACAAAGCTGCAATCTTTTGCTGGAGTGGCTGGATGTGTGTGACAGTGAGAAATTGAGGAGACAAACACATCTTCGAGGAAGTTTGTCAACTCCAAGCACCAATATGATTTTTCAAGTTACATCAAAATATAAGAGAGGTCCCTGGTCCCGAGTTAGGGAAAGAGATAATGAAGTCACAGTTTATAGATAAGTGTGACGTATACAGTAGTGTTATATCGTTTCAAGATATCTGCTATGTTCCTGAGTGAGACCTTTGGCAGGATTCAGAGTCTTGTTATGTGAAACAGTCTTAATTGTAAAGTTTTATAGAGCAGAATACTGCACTACGGTATTAAATATGTATCCAAATTTGCCAGAGATCATGTGTACTTCTTTAGGGGACATATTTAAAATGGGGTACGTCGAAGTAACAATATTCACTACACAATATTATTCTCTCTCCCACACACATTGCCACTCCAGCCAACTAGGAAGTATATTTTCAGACGGGACATTAATAATAAGTCAACAAGCGAGCTTGTGTTGAATTTTATTAAACCTTTTCCCTCCTCTAGCACAACAGGAGAGGAAGTGTATTAATCAGTAGCTGCATTTTCCTTGTTTTAAGTGTAGGAGAGCACCGTACTGTCTGTCTAAGAGTATTCCAATTTGATCTGAATCTTATGTCATAATAAAAGCATAATTGATACCAACTGCAATTATATCAAACAAAAAAAATCATGAAAACATCAACAATAACAGTAATTACAAAAGACCTGTCAGTGCTGATAACAGGGGACTAGCTTCTCTGGTCATGACCGACATGAGCAAATCATTGTCCTCATTCCTGATTGCAAAGCACTGTTGTCTACTGGACAACATTGTGACTATAAAGCTGTGATGTCTTATTTCTCCTCAAAGATACAGATGAAACAAACAAAACAATGAAGATAAATTAATATCCTGCTTCACATCCTCAATTAGTAAGGACTGGCAAATGACAATCAGATCAAAATGGAGCCTGGTTGTTGCAAACCCACGTAACGCATACTAGTTATTCTACTAACAGTTATATTGGAACAATTAACTTGTAATTACAACAGATGTATTATGCTCATACTATGGGAAGGAGGTGGCTTTAAGACATACCCCAGGACAGGCAGAATTGAAAGATGAGTTTTGGCTTTTGAATGCACCCAGAACCTTATCTGAAATCAGTTTGTATGGTTGAAACAGCACCTTTTCTAGTTTAAAATATATATATTTACAATGACTGAAAGGCATGTTGTTTCACAGAGTAGAAGTTTCTCTTTAAAAAGCATGAAGTAAATCAATCCAGAACAAATCAAGACAGTCTAGTTGCAGCACAAATCTCTCCCTCTGTATGTGTTAACCACATAATAGTACAAGCATAGAGTTTCCCTGTGTATATCAGAGGAGACGGTGCCATGTGACTGGCATGCCCTCGTTGACACTGAACAGTCATGGTGTTTCACTCACTCTATTAAGGCCCTGATTTAAATAACTCCGCACTGCTGTTTCCCTTGGGTCCAAGCCCAACCTGTTTGACAGGCTTGTAGATGTGGGTCACACATCAGCACCAAATGAAAAAACAACAACATACAAATATAATACCCCAAAACCAATCTAGGCATTTCTTATTCACCTACACACCATTCTTAACACAAACGTATCTGTACAAAACACAGCGTCACATGCATTTACAAATAGTCCTGAACAATTTGCAAGTTTCTGAAAGCAAAAGGGTGTTTCGCAGTATGCCAAAAAATACTGTGAAAAATCACATCTAATGAGAGCGTTACCTGTTTTCATAACTCTGAGTCAGCCGTAGGTTGAAGATAGCTTTATCAAATCGTGCAGTGTCTACAGTTGTACGCTAGGCTTAAAACAATTCAATTGGATAATTGCATTTTAAATACGAGAAAGAATGCCAGAAAATAGCATTTAAAATGTCCCTGTGGACAAGCACCAAGTATTGACAGTTATTGATGTTCTTAATATTGTATAAATAATATTAGGCACAGTCCAGAGTTATACAGATTGTAGCACCAATGTTTTCAGACTGTGAGTCAAGTACACACTTAAACCTAATGCATTCTACACTGTTACACATGTTTCAGGAAAACAAAAACACAACTTTACAAAATGGAGAAACTTGACAGCATAAATATAATCATCTAAATTATACACAATTATACAGTCAGAGAATGTCTCTTATTCACAGTACAATACTGTTTACAAAAATGAAATAGAAAATCCAATCAAAAGCTGTGAAAATGTCCCAGTAGTTTTGTTAGTCATGCATTTCCCAGTGTGTGAGCGGTGTTTGTATATCAGTGTGTGCAGGTTGAAGTGGCTGCAGAAAGCGCCACTACAGTGTTAGTGGACAAAAGGTGACACGTACAGACAGCATTTCTACCCTGTGAACTCAGTGAGATATGACTCCAGAGACTTGCCTGAATACAACACAAACATTTGAGTCCCAAAATTACACCTGCATTTTCATCATATCAGTGTTTCGGCAGGGATATAAAAACATAACAAAGAAGCTAAGATTAAGAGTAGTTGAGATTCCAACTTGTGAAGAATGCACATTGCGTTGCGGGTCCCTACGCCCATAGCACTCCAGCTGGCTCTATAAGTAGTGATTATAAACGGACTGTCTCAGTAACTGAATCCTGTTTCCGCTTTCTATCCTCCAGTCCTTCTGCTGTTCACATCATGCATGTGTTGATGCACAGCTCAGCCGGCAGCACTTAAGTGAATGAGAACCTCTGGGCCGACCATTTCATGTCCAGACACGAATGTTATTCACATAAATGATCCTTTGACTTGACACGGACCATAACTACACCAATATAACTAAGAACCTTTTACTCTGGGCTGACGGCTGACTATAGTGCTGTCCCCGCTTCAGGGACTTTGTCACAGGGTACACAGATATGTTACCCAGTGCATTTGAACAAACAGCTTCCCCCTGTTTTATACTTAGCCAAAAGCTAAATGTGTTCAAATTATATTTCATTCACTGAACAAATGATCAGGGTTCAAGGTTAGATAGCAGGGTGCTAGAGATGCAGTGAGGCACAGCTGCATGGTCCCTAGTCCTGATCAGAGCTGGGTTAGACTGGTCTAGCGTGTGTGTGATGGTGTGCGTGGAGGGTGAGGTCTAACATAGAGAGTGCTGTCTACTAGGATGACAAACCCACACTGTACACACTGTCTGCCTTTACTAATATAACGGCACCAGTGATATGTAAAACTACACTGCTGACTGACTTCTTCTGTAGTCAAATGTGTGAATTGAGTCTTTAACAAATAACCATGTATATTTAGTAAGTCTTATTAGCACCACGTTACATGGTGACAGTGATGTACCTTTACAAGTTACTGCCATGGAAACAGTGCGTTTCATGTGTCACTATGATGTTAAGAGTAGGCAGCATACCAATTCATTAAGGATGGGATGAACACAACCCAGTGATTACTATCAGCCTCAACCCACAACACAAACACCCCTGTGACCGCTCAACTCTGCTCAGGACGCCATGCTGCGAGTATGTGTCAGCGTGAGTTGCCGAAGCAGTGTGTGTATGTGTGCTCAGCTGTGTGTGTGTGTGTGTGAGTCCCAGTACAGTGGCGGTTTAGCAGGCTTAGGAGCACGAGTGAGATAGTATTTTCCATTGGTCCACACCTGTCCATTTGCATAGGTTACGTTGGGTTGAGGTAGATATTCTTCAGTTACCTGCCAGGCAGAGGAAAGAGCCAGGGTCAAAACCAAATGCTGGCAATTAGCATATACAGTGCCTTGCGAAAGTATTCGGCCCCCTTGAACTTTGCGACCTTTTGCCACATTTCAGGCTTCAAACATAAAGATTTAAAACTGTATTTTTTTGTGAAGAATCAACAACAAGTGGGACACAATCATGAAGTGGAACGACATTTATTGGATATTTCAAACTTTTTTAACAAATCAAAAACTGAAAAATTGGGCGTGCAAAATTATTCAGCCCCTTTACTTTCAGTGCAGCAAACTCTCTCCAGAAGTTCAGTGAGGATCTCTGAATGATCCAATGTTGACCTAAATGACTAATGATGATAAATACAATCCACCTGTGTGTAATCAAGTCTCCGTATAAATGCACCTGCACTGTGATAGTCTCAGAGGTCCGTTAAAAGCGCAGAGAGCATCATGAAGAACAAGGAACACACCAGGCAGGTCCGAGATACTGTTGTGAAGAAGTTTAAAGCCGGATTTGGATACAAAAAGATTTCCCTTTAAACATCCCAAGGAGCACTGTGCAAGCGATAATATTGAAATGGAAGGAGTATCAGACCACTGCAAATCTACCAAGACCTGGCCGTCCCTCTAAACTTTCAGCTCATACAAGGAGAAGACTGATCAGAGATGCAGCCAAGAGGCCCATGATCACTCTGGATGAACTGCAGAGATCTACAGCTGAGGTGGGAGACTCTGTCCATAGGACAACAATAAGTCATATATTGCACAAATCTGGCCTTTATGGAAGAGTGGCAAGAAGAAAGCCATTTCTTAAAGATATCCATAAAAAGTGTCATTTAAAGTTTGCCACAAGCCACCTGGGAGACACACCAAACATGTGGAACAAGGTGCTCTGGTCAGATGAAACCAAAGTTGAACTTTTTGGCAACAATGCAAAACGTTATGTTTGGCGTAAAAGCAACACAGCACATCACCCTGAACACACCATCCCCACTGTCAAACATGGTGGTGGCAGCATCATGGTTTGGGCCTGCTTTTCTTCAGCAGGGACAGGGAAGATGGTTAAAATTGATGGGAAGATGGATGGAGCCAAATACAGGACCATTCTGGAAGAAAACCTGATGGAGTCTGCAAAAGACCTGAGACTGGGACGGAGATTTGTCTTCCAACAAGACAATGATCCAAAACATAAAGCAAAATCTACAATGGAATGGTTCAAAAATAAACATATCCAGGTGTTAGAATGGCCAAGTCAAAGTCCAGACCTGAATCCAATCGAGAATCTGTGGAAAGAACTGAAAACTGCTGTTCACAAATGCTCTCCATCTAACCTCACTGAGCTCGAGCTGTTTTGCAAGGAGGAATGGGAAAAAAATTCAGTCTCTCGATGTGCAAAACTGATAGAGACATACCCCAAGCGACTTACAGCTGTAATCGCAGCAAAAGGTGGCGCTACAAAGTATTAACTTAAGGGGGCTGAATAATTTTGCACGCCCAATTTTTCAGTTTTTGATTTGTTAAAAAAGTTTGAGAGACTGAATATCGAGAGACTGAATATCCAATAAATGTCGTTCCACTTCAGGATTGTGTCCCACTTGTTGTTGATTCTTCACAAAAAAATACAGTTTTGTATATTTATGTTTGAAGCCTGAAATGTGGCAAAAGGTCGCAAAGTTCAAGGGGGCCGAATACTTTCGCAAGGCACTGTATAAAAGCAGGACAGGAGACTACTCCTGAAGAGTGGATTTGTCAGAGTTAAAAAGCACAAAAAATAAATGTTTAGATTATAACAGGTATTGTTATGATTTATTCACAAACCTACAATAATGATAAATGCCATTTAGCAGACGCTTTTATCCAAAGCTACGTTTAGCCAAAGCGTCATGCATCATACATTCTTCGTATGGGTGGCCCCAGCGGGAAAGAGGAGTATAACTCACCTTGTTAGAACTGAATAGCAGCTTTGGAAGCACAGGAAAACCAGGTTGTCTGTGTGTCTCTCCCTACCAGTCTCTTCCTCTTATCCCTCTGATTGACTCACACCCCCCCTACCACATCCCCCACCCACCCCTCACCCTATGCCCTATCTAGGCCGGGAGCCAGGGTGCTGAGAGGACGATGTGTAGGAAGCAGGCAAGCCCAGAGTCCTCCACATGCTGACCCCACCTCCTGAGCTACTGGCCTGGGTTGGAGGGGGCAGATGAGGGGGGTAGTGCACTGTTAAGCTACGAGAGGAAGGTGAAGAAGAGGGGGAGACAGAAGCAGAGGAGGAGGAGACCGAGAGAGAGGAGGACTGTACTCTCTGTTGCTGGAGAGAAGAGGGGAAGGCCTCAGAGCGAGACGAGGGACTGGGGTCAGAGGACGAGACTGAGGAGGAGGAGACATTGAGATATGGTGGTGGAGGGGGCAGGGAGAGCGTGGGGGGTGGAGGGGTGTGCAGCACTGTTTGGGTGCGGCTGTGCTGGAAATGGGAGAGGGGGAGGGAGGAGGATACAGAGGCCAGGAAGGAGGAGCCTGACTGGGGGGCAGGATGTTGGTGCTGCTGGGAGGAGGAGAGACTGAGCAGAGAGCTGAGGCCTCCTGAGGCTGGCAGCGCAGCCCCAAACTGATGGGAGGACACTGAGGGCACCACGTGGTGAAACATGCCTGTGGATTAAACAGCGAGAGACGGAGAGATGGGGGAGGACACAGAGAGAGAGACACTCAGCCAGGATTTGTATAGCGCCAAGCGAGTCTTACAGACAGGCACACAGAAAGCAGACAGAGACATGTGGTGAAACATGCCTGTGGATAAAAGGGTTGTCTGAATCAGCTGTTATAGACCAAAGGCTGTTCCTCTGAAATTAACTAAATGTTTTGTGCAAATAGTGAAACGTCTCTGAATTACACACACATGACCAGCAGCATTAACACCAACACCCAAAGAAAATGCAGATCAAGTTCCTTTAATTAATTACTAAATCACTGTAATTTGTAAATACTTCAGAGTATTACAGTATAGCTAACCAACACAGACAATTGTAGGCTATATCACAGTATACAGATTGAAGGGCATTACCCATGCCCGTGGCCAAGTATATCATTCTTAAGATCTGCTCTCTTCAAAATGTTAGGCATTTTCCAAGGGTGTCCAACTCAGCATCTGTTCAGCCAGTCCATGGCAAAGCAAAGCAGCAAGGGCGTTCAGACAGGCAGCAGGACAGGGCTCCCACTTACCTGTGTCCATCAGTAGGCCTCTCCGATTGACTTCCTCTGTACCACTGTCTAACACACCCAATCTGAGGACTCTGATCTCAGTCTACCCCAAACCATACCCAATAGTGCTGCTGAATGGAAGGAGACTGGTTAGAGTGGGTGTGTCAGTGGGCCTCACCTGCCAGCCCAGCGCTGGAGAAGCTCCCCAGGGAAGAGTGTCCATTGACCAGGCGCGGGGCCCCGCTCACAGAGGTTCCGGACGTCTGGGTTCCGAACAGGGACTGGAGGACAGAGGCGCCCCCAAGGGGGAACTGGGCCCCCAGGTAATGTCCCACAGAGGCCCCTGAGGCTGAAGATGCAGGGCTGCCCCCTACCTTGCCGCTCAGGATACCCCCGCTGACGGCTGCAGAGATGAAGAGATTCTGGCTGTTGCCCATGCTGCTGGATGTCTTCAGCTCCCACTCACCCCGGGGCTTCTGTTTGGGCATGGCCTGCCTCTCAGAGCTGCTTCCTCCCTGGGCCCCTGCCCCCGGCCGGCCCCCAGACTCCTGGCTAAGGAAGGGGTTAAGGGGGATGTCCTGAAACCCTGAGGGCTCGCCCCCGGCCCCCTCGCACCCCCTCCTCTGCTGCTGCGGTTTGTGATCAGAGTCTGAGTCCGTACCCAGGCCCCGCGGCTCTCTCCCTGTGCCAAAGGGGGAGCCCCCCTGCCTCACCTCGGACAGGGGCTGCTTGAGGTCGGAGATGGGGGAGAAGGTGGATTTCCACTTGCTGTTGGATGAGGAGGAAGATGAAGAGGAGACCTCACTTCCTGTGCTGTTACTGCTGCTGCCTCCTGACTTCCTTGCTGTTAACCCAATAGAGAATTTTATTTTATTTTAAAAAGAGCACAAGAAAAAGCACAGTAGATAGCTGACAGTGATATCATGTTAATTATGCAGGCTTCAGCAGTCACATTTTGGGACGTTCCTTACCGCGCTCCCTGTCCCCTGGTCTGCCTGGTCCATCTCTGCTCTCCAAGGAAATAGTGGCAATCTTCCTTTCAATTCTAAAACAAGAAAAATTCAAGAAAATCCAACTTCAAAACGTACTGTTCTGTAGAAATGAGCCCAACCACAAGTTTTTTGCTTCACCGCTTACTATACCTTGAGCTGGAGCTGTCCGCGGGGTAGCCAGAGTCGTCATCAGAGCTGGGTGCGGAGGAGTAGCATCCTGAGCCATTCATCTCCAGAGGGCGTTCTCGCTTCAATACAGGGGGCTGGTCCATGTCTGGACCACAGGGGCTACATCCAGACTGCTCCGGGGAAGAGATGGCAGCGATCTCCAGAGGCTGGTTAATGTTGTTCACCTGACACGACAAACACAGAAAACAGGGTTAGCCCTTTCCCCCCCCACCTTTATTTAACCAGGTAGGCTAGTTGAGAACAAGTTCTCATTTAACTGCGCCCTGGACAAGATAAAGCAAAGCAGTGTGACACAGACAACAACACAGAGTTACACATGGAGTAAACAATAAACAAGCCAATAACACAAACAAGTCAATGACACAGTAGGAAAAAAAGAAAGTCTATATACACTGTGTGCAAAAGGCATGAGGAGGTAGGAAATAAATAGGCCATAGGAGCGAATAATTACAATTTAGCAGATTAACACTGGAGTGATAAATGAGCCCTAGCCCAGGGTTTCCCAAACTCGGTCCTCGGGACACAAGTGTGGCACGTTTTGGTTTTTGCCCTAACACTACACAGCTGATTCAAATAACCAACTAATCATCAATCTTTGATCATTTGAATCAGCTGTGTGTTAAGGCAAAAAAAACTAAATGCGCCCCCATTCAAGTCCCAAGGACCAAGTTCGGGAAACCCTGCCCTAACCCTAAAGCTACAATATGTAACTTTTTGGTCGACCTGACAAAATTCACAAAGAAATAGATCTGTCATTCTCAAAGAAAACAAGTCTAAGAAGCGGTAGATCTGTTATATGTGCACAACCTCTATGCTTCCCTTTTTAAGTTTTGTTTTTGCATCTTACTTTCGGTTTTGTACACCAGCTTCAAAAAGCTGAAAAACATTTTTGGTTATGGAAAAGATACTTCACAGTGGTTTGGATGGTACATTATTTTCTACTCTATACTTCCTTGTTTTGTCACAAACTGAAATGAGGCGAACTTAGAATTTTAGAAACCAAGAATTGGTGGAGAGATTTGTACATTGTGCATCTTTAGCCTACAGTTAAAATATGTATTCAGTAGGGCCTAGATATTAAGGAATCAAACAACTCTTGTAGCAAGTACTGCACTGCAACCAAACTAGCCATTGAAGCTGTGTACCACGTTTTAAAGAACAGGGAAGAACCTGAATGTAGCTTGACTCACCATGGAGTTGATGTTGAGTGGGGATCCTGAAGGGTGATTGGTGGAGCTGAGCCCAGGAAAGGACTTCCTCTTTGGGGAGCCACTGGCAGGTTGAGCCCCCGTTGAGCTTCGCTTCCTCCTCCCACGCTTGCGTTCCTCCTGAGACCCATGGCCGTGAGAGTTTGTGTGTTGGGAGCCCGGCGAGTGGTGGTGGTTGTTGTGGTTACTGTGGCTACCTAGGTGATGCTGGCTCTGTCTGGCCGAGCCGAGGCGGAGGCGAGAAGCGGCGCCCCCAGAGGAGGAGGAAGACGATGAAGAGGAAGAAGAGAAGAACATGCGGCGTCTGGACTCGCTGTCCTGGGGCTCAGAGTCAGACTCGCCCTGGCGCTCGGCTCTGTCCTCAGGGAGGATTCTGGGGGTGCCGTCGGCATACTGGAGGACCCCTCCGGTGCTGAGGGGGGGGCTGTGGCCTTGTGTTGGTCCCATTGGAGGGGCACCATGAGGGGGAGGGGAGGGGGCAGCCCCGTCCTGTTCCTCAGAGTGAGAGCCTCCGTTCATCAGCCCTAAGCTAGAGGAGTACCCTGAAGGACAGAGGGGGTTGGACACTGGTCAGTCATGATATGTCTCAACACATGCAGGATTCAATGGATGATAAGAGTGTATTTGGGACTGCTTACCGTTGGTCTGGCCTGTCTGGGACACAGGACTCGGTGTGCTCCTCTACAAAAACAAACACGGAGCGCTTGAATCAACACAGTGGTTTATTACAGCAAACAGGACGTTACTACCCAGTCGGAAAGCTACCTGTAGCCCTGCCATTCTCTAAGCCAGTGGTTCCCAAAGTCATTCGGCCTTTCAACTTACTTTGGAAAGTTGTAATCGTAGAATGCACAAGGTGCAACTTCGAAATTGGATAGTGAATCAACAGTTTCACTCGTGTCATGTCAGTCATTGCAGACCTTCGTGAGGTACAGTATTTATAACTTGTCAGAAATATCCAGATGAACTGTCCAGAGTGAAAAAGTTTGGGAACCACTGCTCTAAGCCAGAGTTATAGGAGTCATATGTACCCACCAGTCTCTCTGCTCGGCTGGGCAGCACCACACTGGCCAGGGGGATGCTAACGGGGAGTTTGCTGGGGTGCACTGTGCTGAGGGGGATACTGATGGGCAGGCTGGTGATGGCTTCACCCGGACCCCCTGCTGGACTCTTCTCCTTACCCCCCTGGACATCACACACACACACACACACACAGAGTACATATTGTGTGTGAGTCAACAGGGTAGGCTGTGTGTCAGTGTGTGGACAGAGAGGACAGACAGTTACCCTCTCAGCACTCCTGAGTATGTTGTTCTGCTGACTGTCTGATGAGTTGGGAGACAGGCAGCTCAGTTTAGCGCCTAGTGGAGAGGTGATGGCGCCCATATCCCCCCTGCAGGAGTAGAAAAACAGTCAGGAATACTGTCCTCAACAAACATGGAACACATCTCCATGTTTTCAGGACAATCTACTATGTCAGTCTGTTGATAACTAACCTGAGACTAGAGTCCTGCATCGGGTCGGATACCCACGGTTCCTCGCGGTTGATCCGAAAAAAAGAAAAAAAAATCTGCTGGCGGGTGGAATGAAAACATTCTTTCAACCAGCGGGTCGGCTCGCGGTTCAGAACAATTATATTGCGTTTAACGTTTTAAAACAAGATAATACTTTTTTGGAGCTTGTTCTGTTAAATTGTGTCTGGTGAATTCAATTAGGCTATGTGAGTGGTGAGGCAGACACAGCCTAGGCTACCAGCCATGCAGCGAGAGAGTGGAGCAGGAACTGTCCATTTGTTGTGTGGTGCTGAAACGTTCCTAATTTGTCCACGTGCAGAGAGCTTATGTTCCCTTCTGCCACACAACGATACATTGGCAAGTTTATTTTCCCGGACTCCTAGCTCACGGGAAAATGGTTAACGTAACAGGAGAAATAAAAAGGTTATGATGAATACACCATCGTGGAAACAGGTGCTGCACGAGTGAAATCCTCGGTTTTGGAAGGCTTTTGGAGTCATTGTGGACAAAGAGGACAACAACCCAGTAGATGGATGCACAGCCTGCAAATGTGCAAGCAGGTGTTTGTTAACAATAATTCAGTTAATTGTCAGTTAATTATTACATAAATTCAGGCTTTCGTGCATTTAGACCATACGCAGGAAATTTTACACCTGTGCGGCTGGTAATAGTTTGAGTTGCCAATAGCCTACTAAATAAATGTAGCCTATTTGATTCTGGGAAATATTCACTTAAGTTTCAATTCAACTACTTGATTATGGAAACAATACTTAATGTAAAGGTGTTGTTTTGTTGTGTTGGCTATAGACTTACATTAGATAAGGAATAAGGAGGTTACTTAGAAAGCTCTTTTTCAAAGCGATTTGAGTTGTCAATGTGCCGCATCGCATTGTGCATAGTTTCCTTTTATAAACATTTTTAATAGACATAAATAGAGACAAACGAATTCATGCAGGGAATGGGAATTGTCTACAACTCTGTTAGTTGTCGATGTTATTTTGGCGGGTCACGGATCGCTTCTCGGAACAATTCTACGCGGATGGGTCAGGTTGCGGAGAAAAATCTGTCCTGATGTCGGATATCGGGTGAGGCTCCGAATTGATGTGGCCAGCGCGGGGCGGGTGCGGCTCCAAAAAACGGACCCGTGCAGGACTCTACCTGAGACCAGTGAAGCCCAAGCCTCTGAAGTGTGCAGTACTAGAGTCCTGGTTCAGGTGTCTGCGCAGGGCGATCTTGGCTGGGGAGAAGCGGGTGTAGTCAGGGAGGGGGTGACCCAGCTGCCTGTGCCGGGCGTCCGGGGTGGGGGGCACAATCTCGTGGTCAGGCGAGATGGGCAGGTAGCGGGAGAGGAGCTCTCCCTTGGTGGCCCTCCTGTCGAAGCAGGGCGAGGTGGTGTTGTTGATGGACAGTTCGGGGCTGAGGCCGGCCACGACCAGGCTCAGTTTGGGGGTGTCGTGGTCCAGGGTAGGGCGAGGGAGGCCCTTACGGTAAGGGGAATCCTCACAGGGACTGTAGGACTTGAGCTGGAGCAGCTCCTGTTGTCTCTGACTCTTCTCCAGCTCCACGATGCTGATCTGAGAACCAACACCAGGGGGAGCCGTTACACAAGGTAAAGGAATAGGAACATCACTTTGCTAACAAAAACTATGCTTCACAACAACAGTAGATGACCGATTCCTCCACTATTTCTAAGTTTGTCGGTAGAGATAGGTGGAATAGAGAGGAAGGGGCACAGAGGTGTGTACCTGTAGCTCGAGACAGTGCCGCTGTTTTTCGGAGATCTGTCTGCGTAGGGCCTGCTTCTCCTTCAGCAGGCTCTCAAGACACAGAGAGCTCCAGTCCAGCTTCAGCTCTTCACACCGAGACTTCAACTGAAACAGACCGTTATAGTTAGTGAGTTACAAGTCTCTGGCTATATGTCTGACAGAATGCCCAACACGCAGATCAACCCCAATGTGAAAAGGGCCAGAGAGATGACACCCAGGATTACTGAGGTTGTCTCACCAGGAGCAGGCTGTGGTCCCTCAGCTCGATCATGTCTCTCTCCAGCTGCTTGGTCTGCTCCTTCAGCTGATGGTTGTGGGCTGAGATCTCCTTCTGGGCCTGCAGCAGGTCCTCCACAGTTAGGGCCTTCACTCCCAGCTGTGGGGAACACAAAGACAGGGTGAGATGTTTGGCGATCGAGTACTCTCCCAACATTGGCTTCTCATTACCAGCTGGTTTCATTTGACATTCACCACGTTATCTGCCTACCTCATCCAGTTTGGTGTGGAAGAGGCCTTTGATCTTCTCTTTGTGGGTCTGACACACAGTCTGCAGCTGCTCCGCCTGCCCAGAGAGCTCTCTGTGTTTTAGCTGCAGAGGTGGAGGAGAGATGGAGGAAGAGGGAAGGAAGAGGGAAGGAAGAACAAAAGAGAAAAGGGAAAGGTTTAGAGGTTGAGACTAAAGCAGAGGCAACATTCCCAGGGGGTTAGTCTCCTTCAACATGACTGATAAAGGGAGGGTTGAGAGTTGAAGTATGAGCCTGAGGGAGTGAATCTGAATGCAGTAATTTAATTTATGATATTATCTATTACTCTTTAACGAGGTGGCGATACTGTTGTCACATGGATTATTCGCATTGGATTGAGTGATTTGGACATTCTATTTACCTTCTCCTGCTCCAGGACTTGCTGCAGGTGATTGTGGTACTGAGGTGTCTTCATGTAGGTCATGAACTGGAGGTACTGGACTTTAATGTTGTCTGTGGGGGGAGAGACAGAGAGGACTGGCCTTCAGCTCTGCTGGCTGTGACTAATAGACAGGTCTGTAAGGAAGGGTGGGGTCAGGGTAGCGAGGCTCACCTAGAAGCTGTTGTAGGCCAGGAGGAGTGGGGCCCAGCAGCAGTTGCCCAGACGCATAGTGCTGAACTTTGGGAGGTAGCTGGTAGAGGGGACTTTGAGGTGACCTGTATGCATCTGTAGAAACAACAAGGAAAGTCAACTAAACAAACATGGACCAAAATGAAGAGTTTAAGGCTAAATAAACAGAAATGCACAAGGGTATATGGACTCAGCCCTGGGTAGGAGTGTGTGTGTGTGTGTGAGAGTGAGCAGGTGGCTCACCCTGAGGGGGTGCTGCAGAGATGGTCTTGGCGTGCAGCAGCTCCAGGGCACTCTGGCTCTTCTTGCTCTTGCGTTCGGCTGCAGTCACGGCAGCCTTCTTGGGACGCCCGCGCTTCCGAGCGCTCAGCTTGCGGCCTTTGCTGAGGAGTTTGGCGCGGCGGGGTTTGGGTGACGCCTTCACGACTGCCAATAGCCTCGGTTGCTCATCCTCCCCGCAGGAATCCTGAGACAGGGAGAGGCCAGCGTGAAAACAAACCAAAGAGTGGTGATCTCATCAGGAGAAGAACTGAGCATAGAGACGTGAAATACGATAAAGGGACTTACCTTGTGCTCCTTTGCCTTGGTTGGGGTGGTGTTTTTACTGTCTTTACTATTCTTTTCTTGTCGACGCCTAGCTGCTTCTTGCTCCTCCTAAAAACACATAGGAACATCTTAGTGTTGTTTTACCATGTGAATAGTTCAGGAGGGCATATAAACTGGGTGCAACTGCAAAGACAAACCGGAAGTGACTAAGATTGTCATTACACATACTCTGTGGGCAACATAAAATAATACAGTGACCAAAGGAACAAAAAGAAGCTTACCCTGAGTTTAGGATTTTTGAGACTATGAAAATAGTTTTCAAGCTGAAAAAGAAAAGAAAGTATCAAGTACTGCACACAGAGGCGAAGACAGCAGAGGTCACACTCTCCCCTCTCTCTCTTTAGTGCAGTCACCTTGTGTGACACTATCCATAAGCCCTCCAACACGTGCATGTGAGTGGGGGGGATACAGAAACAATGCAGCGATGACCTCACCGTTTCCACTGCCTCAAGTGAATGGATACGTTCAAAACAGCCAGTCGTTTCACTTGCGCATTCAAGCACTGAGAACCGTCTCATTGCTCGAATGAGCAAGTGAAACAACTGGCTAAGTTTTTAAGCAGACTGTTACGGGCCGGTATAGACAAGTATCAAAACATATTCAAAACAGAGAGCATATTCTAGGTTATATTGGCAAAATATGCCCTCCACAACAGACAGGCAGAAAATGTTAGATTTTCTGCTTGCAGTTAGGCTAACTGTTTGCAAAAAATGTACTAAGTCTTGTTTTCAGTGTTTCTAAACAAGTCGAAAACACTCATGGTACAACATGTAGTAGGAATGCTGGTTGCTCCATCACCTGTCGTTGTACCACATCTCCTCTGTCCACTGCAGGGCTATACCAGCAGTTGCAGTTGTTTCCTGCAGGGATATGGCCGACTAAACATGTTCTGAGTACTGCTACCGTACGCATTGTCAGAAAATATCACGTGGGTTTGTTATTTACCATGGTATTTGATACACATACAGAATAAGGACAGATGAACTGATGGAGACCTTTGAAGCGTGGGCCATTCGTTCAGTTCAAGGTTACCCTTCTTTAAATGGAGCAACTGCCATTGCAACATTGTGTGTGGGACAGAGAAGACGTTTTGTGAGTATGAAAGAGGAGAGCAGGACTCACTATGGTGCGGTCTATTGTATGAAGGTAGTAGGAAACTGGCTTCCCTGTCCAGGACACTGAACCCCTCAACGGAGACAGCTCAACGACTCTCATTATTGTGCCAATGTCTTTAGGGAGAAACAAAGGAAATCAACAAAATGTTTTAGTTCATTGAAATACACACTAGGATATGTTGTCCAAGGGCCACCCACCAAAAAAAGATCTCAGAAAAGGTGTTGTGTCCCAGGTAGGAAGCGGAAATGCAAAATGTCAACATCATTTGGTAACAGTTTATTTGGACAGTCCATCTGTAGATTCTCTACATCTTCAGACTATCAGGAGCCTCTCCCGAGTTCCCAACAACTGGATGGTTTGGTTCTCATGGGAAATGGATCGAGACATTAACAAAGCCACACTCCATCTTAACTCTTCCATATTTACTGAATTGGTTGAACGGTGCAGAAGAGAACCTCCCCAGACAGTCTTTTCTTCTTATCGTCAAGACCAGTATGAAATGCAGCATGCAACAATTTCAACGATTGACTGAGTTACAGTTCATATAAGGAAATCAGTCAAATGAAATTAATTCATTAGGCCTTAATCAATGGATTTCACATGACTGGGAATACAGTTGGTCACAGATACCTCAACCTAAAAGGTATCAGAAAACCAGTCAGTATCTGGTGTGACCACCATTTGACTCATGCAGCGCGACAGAGTTGACCAGGCTGTTGATTGTGGCCTGTGGAATGTTGTCCAACTCCTATTCAATGGCTGTGAGAAGTTGCTCGATATGGGCGGGAACTGGAACACGCTGTCGTACACGTCGATTTGGAACATCCCAAACATGCTCAATGGGTGACATGTCTGGTCAGTACAGGCCATGAAAGAAGTGGGACATTTAGTACGGATCCTTGCGACATGGGGCCATGCATTATTATGCTGAAACATGAGGTGATGACGGCGGATGTTTGGCATGACAATGGGCATCAGGATCTTGTCACGGTATCTCTGTGCATTCAAATTTCCATCGATAAAACACATTTTTGTCCGTTGTCCGTAGCTTATTCCTGCCCATACCATAACCCCACTGCCACCATTGGGCACTTTGCTCACAACGTTGACATTAGTAAACTGCTCACCCACACGACACCATCACAATGAAACAGGGATTCATTGTGAAGAGCACACTTCTCCAGCGGCCATCGAAGGTGAGCATTTGCCAACTGAAGTCGTTTACCTCGCCTAACTGCAGTCAGGTCAAGACCCTGTTGAGGAAGACGAGCACGCAGATGAGCTTCCCCGAGACAGATTCTGACAATTTGTGCAGAAATTCTTTGGTTTTGCAAACCCAGTTTCATCCGCTGTCAGGGTGGCTGGTCTCAGACGATTCCGCAGGTGAACAAGCCAGATGTGGAGGTCCTGGGCTGGAGTGGTTACATATGGTCTGAGGTTGAGGCCGGCTGGACGTACTGCCAAACTCTAAAACAATGTTGTTTAATTAACATTAAATTATCTGGCAACAGCTGTGGTGGCCAGTCCTGCAGTCAGTACGCCAATTGCACACTCCCTGAAACCTTTAGATCTGTGGGTTGTGTGACAAAACTGCACATTTTAGAGTGGTCTTTTATTGTCCCCAGCACAAGGTGCACATGTGTAATAATCATCCGGTTTAATCAGCCTCACCTGTCAGGTAGGTAGATTATCTTGGCAAATGGCAAATGCTCAATAACAGGGATGTTACCAGATAAATAAGCTTTTTGTGCATATGGAACACTTCTGGGATCTTTTATTTCAGCTCATGAAACATGGGACCAACACTTTACAAGTTGCTTTTATGTTTTTGTTCAGTAAAGTTTATAGCGTTTATTTTATGCCTGCTACATTAGGATAGACTATCAGGAACATTTCAACTATGTACTAACCCTAATCCTAACAAGCAGTTGCTTATCAACAGATAGTTTGTTATTGGTATGACCATCTGTAGAGCATCTACAGAAGGACTATCCGGACTATCCAAATAATGTGTGACCCATCATTTTGTGTTCTCCAACTTATAAAAGTTACACATTAATTAAATATTATACATTTTAAAAAGTAGCATTTTGGGTAAACCTTAACATGATGTTGTCATGTTATATCTTGGATACAATTGTTACACTCGTTACGTACACTTCTGTTGTCCATGCTTGCAGAAAGAAAACGCATGCACCGGACAAATTCCCAAATAATACAAGATAAGAAGTTGAAACATACTGAATTGATGTATGTGGTAAACCCTTAAAATGAGTGGATTCGGCTATTTCAGCCACACTTGGTGCTCACAGACATATAAAAATCGAGCTCACAGCCATACAATCTCCATAGACAAACATTGGCAGTAGAATGGCCTTACTGAAGAGCTCAGTGGCTTTCAACGTGGCGCCGTCATAGGATGCCACCTTTACAACAAGTCGGTTCCTCAAATTTCTGCCCTGCTAGAGCTGTCCAGGTCACCTTTAAGTGCTGTTATTGTGAAGTGGAAACGTCTAGGAGCAACAACGACTCAGCCACAAAGCGGTAGGCCACACAAGCTTACAGAACGGGACAGCAGAGTGCTGAAGCTCGTTAACATCGTCGGTCCTCGGTTGCAACACTCACTACCGAGTTCCAAACTGCCTCTGGAAGCAACTTCAGCACATTAACTGTTCGTTGGGAGCTTCATGAAATAGGTTTCCATGGCCGAGTAGCCGCACACAAGCCTAAGATCACTATGCACAATGCCAAGCGAGTGGTGTAAAGAAGAGTGGAGGCTGCTATAGCAGCAAAAGGTGGACCAACTCCATATTAATGCCATAATTGTGGAATGAGATGTTCGACGAGCAGGTGTCCACATACACTGCATGACCAAAGGTATTTCCTCATTTCGGGGTTCCTCTCGATCAGTGAAGGCAACGTCTTATTTGAGCTGGCAGAAACGACAAACACCGGTGTGCAACAAATGTAACCAAGGTTGAACATAGCAACGTCGGAACGTTGCAAGGGAAATGACCCAAGATGCGCTATAATTGATGCTAAATACTTCAACTATGATTAAAAATAAAAAAATGTATGTGCAACTTTTAGTTTTGAATCAGACAGACAGATGTTAATAACATTATCTACATAATTCTGTTGACATTTCTGCAGTTCCATTTCCGGGGTCTGCCCAGAACATAAACTTGTTCCATGATGAAGACTTACCACTCAAGTTTCGACTGTTGATTCTAAAATTTAGAGGTGCAAAAGGTTTTGATGATACAATTTTCGCACCTAAGAGAGAGAAACAAAGATGAACATTTCATGAAGGCACTTCACAAAAGGTTGTTTGAAATTGACAGATTTAAAAGAAAACAACAAACACTGATCAATAATGAGTCCCAGATCAAACCATTGATCTGTGTGTGTCTGCTATACATTATCAATGGTAGCATAGATCATCCTCTCATATCTGTCTTTTAAAAGACGGGGTCATGTGGAGGTCACACAGCTGAGGTGTCAGAGGAAGTGTGTGGAGTTGACACATCTGCCATTAAGCTACAGCATGCATGATTCAGCTGAATCAATAACATATTGAAATGATCCCAGGTTCTTCATTCGCTGTAACAACAATACGGTAGGGTGTCCTTGACACTGGGTAACAAAAGGGCCATTTTCTACCTACCTTCCTTCATGTTAGCAAAGCGCTCCTTCAGCTGGTGATCCACTTCTGGACCAAAGGCAAAGTTGTTCACAAAAATAACACTGCTAGACAAACGGGGAACAGGAGGAAGGGAGGAAGAGGAAGAAAAAGATTTAGAGTTGAAGCTGTGCTGATGTTTCTCTTCATGTTCAGATGTGTGTAAATACACAGTGGTATCATCCAGTGTACATAGAGGTAATGCACCTTGTGTTGGCTATCCTGTCCTTCCATACTTCAGACAGGAAATCCCCCCTCTCCAGCTTTAAAATGAAATAAAGAGGAACATGAGTTGCACATACCCAGGGACAATTTGTGAGTGACACACGTCTGTCATGACAACAGAATACCACATACCGTGTAGTCCCCGTGCTTCTTCCCATACCACTTCATCCACCTCTTAAATTCTTTATCCATAGACTGAAAGGCAAACCGCAAACACTAGTCATTCTAAAAATATGTTCCTTCTCCGTTGACTGACAATCATCAAGATAACCAAGACTCTTAAGCTAGATGTGGGAACTTACCTCAGCATAAGTAGCTGGAATGTCTGCCTTCTCCACACCAAAGTAGTGTTTACAGTTCGTTGCTGCGGCAACCTGCAGCACCACTTGTCCCACCCCTGCAATTACAGATAATTGCGAGTCAAAAATAGCACCAACCCGCTCATTTAGACACATCCCACATCAACACACAGAGACACACATTAAGACTGGTTATCTCATTCAGAAGTAAACATCGACGTTGTAAAACAAACACAGACCACTGCCGAGGTCTACGAAGGTGTCCTCCTCCATCATCTCCATCTCGTTGATGATCTGGGCCACCAGGTCGAAGGAGGTCTCGCCGTACACCTCGGGGGAGAATGGCTCATAGTTGTTGAGCTTCTCGGGGTCCGTGACCGAGTGGTTGTACACCTGCTGCAGGATGTGTCTGAGCAGCCCATTGGACGGCCGCTTGT
Organism: Oncorhynchus kisutch; assembly: GCF_002021735.2. Classification (NCBI taxonomy): domain Eukaryota; kingdom Metazoa; phylum Chordata; class Actinopteri; order Salmoniformes; family Salmonidae; genus Oncorhynchus; species Oncorhynchus kisutch. The sequence goes on along the minus strand of NC_034186.2, from coordinate 35,730,084 downwards.
TCAACTTCAGGGGCGGAGTTGTGCCTTTCCACTGTGACACACATACGGGACAAGAGGTTTAGAATGAGTATATTACATAGCTAGGATATAAACATATTGCTGGGCTCAAGTGAGCTAGGTTTAACCCACGGTGACAATACGTCTACAAGAAAGACGTCTGTTTGAATTAATGTGTGGACAAATAAGTCATCTGGAGATATTCCAACTTACCAGCTGGTGGATGCTGTCAATGGCTCTATTGTATTTGTCACAAAGTCTCTGCATACTCTCGAAGCTGCAGCAACACACATAGAAATAAATAAATAACATCAACATCGTATGACAAGAAACCAACAGCCCATGGCTTTGTTTGTGCTGATGTTTGTCCAGCACCCTGGACACAGGAATGCTAATTGCATATTAGTTTGCCATCCCTCTACGTGACTCCTTCTCATCTCTTTTGGGCTGCCGCCACTGGAAACAAAAATATTCCTAAATTAGCATCGCTGCCATTAATATCTTTATTACCTTCTGGGAATAATTATCCTTCAAATGTGAAGTGGAGGGGAGGTCCATTTGGTTCATACTCTGGATGTCTAAGTGTTATGTTACTATGGTGTTAGACTGTGCTTCAGAACAGCATCATAATCCTCGTTCCTCATCGTCTGACCCTCGGCTCACCTCTTGGTGTCGTAGTCGATGAGGACATAGTTCTCCATGGCCAGCTTAAGGTCTGGGATCTCCTCACACACCCACCTGGGAACAATGGTCAACACATGGTGAGTTCACTTTGATCTAATCTAACTCAGCCAAGAAGTGCAGTCACTCACTGCACCATGCTTTTGAGATTTAGGAGAAAGGTACTATAGTTACTTACCGAATGGTCTCAATGATTTCATGAGCAGCATCGTGGTGTTTGTCCTGGAGACAGAAAGTGAACACAGGAGAAGAGAGATTGAGTACTCTCAGTACAATTTCTTTATGCAAAAAGCATTTCTTGACAGGCAATAAAAAGACTGCCTTACTGCAGTATATAACAGACTGGCAGTAACCAAAAACTAAATACGGATATCCCAAAAAATGTACACAAATATGCTAACAGCTACCAACACGAGTTCAGACAGCCGGGTCAGATAAGGCCAGCAGCACTCAATTACTTAATAATCCACACACAGCGCAAACCATAGTCGTTAGTGTGACGCACTTAGTATGACTGCCAGCATAACAATTCAGGAGACACCACTGAGTGTATCACTGTTATCAAGCTGACATTCTCTAACTGGATGTGGTCTGGGAGACTGTGAGCATGTGAAGCACTATCACTTAGTTTTGTCAGAGCACTGCTGCAGCATGGGAGGAACTGCAGGATTTCAGTCACACTGGCTGCTGGCAGCCTGAGCTGACCCAGTGACCCACTTTCTGTGTCCTGCTCCGGCACAGGGCCTGGGAGGGACGGAGGGTGGGAGTGAGGGAAGAAGGTAGAGAGCAACCTCCAGCCAGCCAGGCCCAGCTGCTTTCAGCTGGATTGGTATTGGCACAGTAGCAGCCTCCAGTTACTAGGCTCAGCGCTTTCCACTCAACAGCGCCACAACTCCCGCCATGGCACCGCTGCCAATAACACCAGGCCTGAGATTATAGCACCACAGAGGGTATGAAATAAAATCTCCCGCCACAAGGAAGGCAAAGCGTTTCACAAGAGGAGCAAACGCTGCTATGAATAGCCTAGTAATGCAACCATCACAGAATACATGCAGCCAAAACAAGGGTTAACGCGCTTGTCCCAGACTGACAGCAGTGTGTGCGGAGGCGGCGAGAGGGGGGTGTTCCTGCCGCTCACACAGACGGCACACAGCAACACCCACTGTGGTGCTAAAAATAAACTCTGGCTAAGAGAAAGAGAGCGTGTGGCACGTGAGATAGGAGCGCTCAGCCAATCCCACACTCTCTCTTCTCCTCCGCTCCTCCTGACCCCCTGCTGTGGGCACACGACGGAACTGATGCAACCACCCACTCCCTCCCTCCCTCTCACGCTCTCTTCACCTCACCATGACACACAGCCGGCCGGGCATAACGCCTGCTTCACTACGCATTACTAATGGCCAATAATCAAATAACTAACCGTGTGCAACAGTGATATCATTACCACAGAGAAAGATAACTGACTCTGTCAAAACCCTTTTCTTCAAAGCGCTGCCTGTCCTAGAACATGGTGACAGGCTTCTAAAGCTTTGGACTATGGTCCAGTGACTTATTGTCCTTATCAGTATCCGTTTTCACCCGCATGTTGTTCAGTAGGTGAGGGAGGCAGGTGGAACTTATACATGCCTGTCTGCTTTATCCTATTCACTGATAACACAGGTCACATGGTTTGTCTAAGGAGTGATTCGCTTGTTACAAAGTTGAACATCAAACACACTTGAGAGGAACACATGAACACCATTAGCTAGGCTATCGAAACACAAACTAGGCAAGATGACATTGATTCAAGTAGTGTCTTATTTAAAGGCATTCTTTAGTTAAAGCACCAAGAAAAAAAAATGAACAAAGGCCTCTGCAGCAGAAGAGGTGTACTTCATATGGAAGCAGTTACAGATGATTTAAATCTGCAGATGGTGACTGGGTGTGTGAGAGAAAGAGTATTCAAGCATGTGGTGGTAACAGCGTCGATGTGGTGAGACACGCAGGCAGCATATATCACAACTCTGTTGTTGTTCACTGCACAACACAAGAGCACAGTGTGCGTTGTTTATCTGTGGGTGAATGGGGCGATTTGGGTTGCACTTCGGGAGTCAGAAGTACTGGAATATGTGTGATGTATCTTTTGTGGTGGAGAGCAGTGGGTGGCATTATTAACACAACTTAATCTGAATAGTGACATATTGCACAGTAACATACTCATGGAAATTAAGTAGTCTGCTCAAGCGTCATTACAGTCCTCTTCCATAGATCAAACTGTGCAAAAATAGCCACAATGAAACATCAAGGGCATGTGATTTGGAGACTCAAGTAGATTCAAGTGTGTTGTAATCCTACTCTTATTTAACGCCCCTTCATGTCCTCAAAGTGCATATTGAGGAATTGTCTAGGTCCTTATTGAAAACAGTGCTGAGACTCCACACATACAGATAATGAGCACTGGCTGCCACGTTACTCAGTACAGGACATGCCTATGATATTTAAGTCTATATTTATGATATCAAGACACTAACTTCGACAGAATAACTGAGGCACCAGCAGCTCTAAACAGTTTGCAAAATGCCCTTTCCTGAGAAGAGGCCAGTCATGCAACAGTGCTCTTATCAGTCTCTGGCGTAATGGAGTGATGTCAGCCGAGTCCAACTTTGGAGGATTGCGTCAGCAGCAGCATTGCCTAGTTCCTGTACTCTGACGTAAAGGAGCGTTACCCAGTGTGACACTACAGGCCCCAAATAGACAACACTCCACCGTGCTGTTCTGAGAAATTCTGCTTCAGGTTATTCATTTTTTTAGCAGTCTTACCACAATTTACTATAAAATGAAAAATACACCTGAAACACATTTGAAGCCACCAGAGAAACCACAACCATTTAATCTGCTTCCATTTCTGTTCTCGCTTATACAATCTGATAAACTTTAGCATTCAGCTAAAGGCATGAATGTTCAAGGCATGCTGCACATGCAAGGTCTAAACACACTCAAATCTGCCAGCAAATGTGTTGTTGGAGTTGTACTAGGGCCCAAACTAGGATAAATATTTTCAACATATGTTCTATCTAGTAAGTCAGACATAGGTTAAAATATTACAGCAGCATGTTGTGCAATTTTTTTTAAAAGTATATTGATGCAAAATCTAAAGAAGCTTGGTAATGGTCCAAGGGCTGGGTGATATGGCCAAAATACCACATCACGGTACAAAAAACATATTGGACGGTTTGATGGTATTTGACAGTATTATATGTTTTGATTAATAAAAGTTCTACATTTACTTTATGAGTAGTGAGTGACCCTAGGGTGTTAACACATACATTCTAAGTGATTTCAAATGGGTCTTTCTCCATTCTGATGGTTTTATACTGTTCAATTCAACTTCAACCAAAATTTATTTTCAGCATTGTCATACATTTCTGCATTTTAGGCACTCATTTGAGATCATTTCCACATTGCTACCTAGGGCTGCACAATATGGGCAAACAATCTAGGCCTTATTTTTAAGCAAATATTTACTTTAGATCAAATTAGATCAAAAAACTTGGGTGAACAGTTGGAATCATGGAAATAGAATGTTTATTCCAATTCTATAGTTAGAATATAAATAGTGGGCATTTTGAATACAGTGTTGTTTTACATGAAAAAAAAGAAAATGCCAGGGAGGAGTTTTTGTGACAGAGTAGGAACCAAAGTGTTGATAAGCGTTAACTTGGGGACCCTATCATTTTTGGCTACATGTAATGTTCTCTCTTAGATTCTTCATGTAGCTAACATTCATGCTTAATGTATTCCTCTTTGATTAAAAAGATACTGTTGCACAAACAAAATATTGATTTAGGTTTACACCATCACTGGTATTATCAGACTGTATTGCTAATTATGTTTGCTCGAATTACATTTGACTCAAGTAGCGAAGTAAACTATAAAAACAGAAGTTACATCACATTTAACAAACAAAACATTCAAATAGCATTATAGAAGGTAAAGTAAAAACCCAAACCGGTCTGGGTATCCATACCGGTATATCGAAAAATACGGTATACCGTCCAACCCTACATGGTGTTAACATCATAAAGAACACTCAGCATTGATTCATTGTTTTTAAATCTACCCAGGATCACCAGTCTGCAAAAGCTTTAAAAAACCCATGGAATGCAGTAGACTATTGTCCACATTCAACCTACCCTACAGGTTTATTCAGTGGCATTTGCATCCAACAACCCAAACGTAGCCTAGTCCTCCATATATTCTTCAAGCTATATAGGCTATTTCTGGATCCCAAAAGAGTTGTAATTAGTATTCAGTCTAACACACCATTGCTGCTGGCTGTTAGTAGTCGCCTCTGCACTAAAACATGTTTGAGTAGACTAAACTCCGTTAGCAATATTGTATTGGATGTTCACGTTTATGTTCGTGACTAGGTTTCAAGTTCAACTCTTTCAGCTAATTCCCTGAATTTGCTGCACTGGTTTCAAAATTGGGATGGATATTTGTGATCAAACAATTTGAGATACAAGTGGGAGTGACATGGGATAGTATATCCCTAATTTTCATTGTTTTCTTGTGACCCAGTGAAAAAGCTAAATATAACCATAGTGGGTGCAGACTTTTGCCATCCACAACTTGCCTTTTGAAACACAAATATAAGGAACTACAGTTATGGGGAATTGTGTAGCGTTCCTTCTATGCAGTTGCAAATTATAGCTTCTGATGTGCTCATTCTTCCTATTGGCACAGAAGGTGCTTTGTCTCATGAGTGCAGGGGTGTAATAATTCATCCAAACAAGTTGCAAAACGGTTCAAGCCCAGTCGCCAGCTATCCCCCAGATTCCCAAAGAGTGTGCAACAATCTTTCTATGCAATAACAGGAACAGTAGATGTCATTAAAGGCAGCGACCACCATGCAGACCCATTTGCATTTGGATTCCAGCTAGCTGACTAAATTCAACTCCATCGTGAAGGAAGTTTCGAATAATCTTTGTGAACTTCAGCTCCGACTACATCTATTCGCCCAAGGTCAATATTTTAAATAAATTATATTATGAAATGCATACCCTGTACCTAAGTTTGTCCTCTGTAGTTGCGTGCCTTTGTTGGCTGGAATTCATACTTTTAATAAAGCGTTAATCAAATACAGCCACTAAATGTTTCCTTGTTGAGATTAATTTGGCACATGTACATTCATGCTGAGTTGCCCCCTTAGAGCAACAGCAATGATGAAACAATAGGTGGTTGTATTTAATCTCAACACCATTGTGTTGAGTTTAGTCAGCTATAGTCCAGCTAGCTACTACAGTGGCTGTAATTTTTATGCACAATATTTTGCTAAACATATCCTCCCCCTTTTTTATAGCTAACATTACTGAAAGTTTTGGCAAAATGAAATGCATACATGAGTTGAATTCCACATATTGCAAATGAGAGGGGGGATTCCAGTAGTTTAAAAAGTACCCAATTGTCATACTTGAGTAAAAGTAAAGATACCTTAATAGAAAATTACTCAAGTAAAAGGGAGTCACCCAGTAAAATACTACTTGAGTAAAAGTCTAAAAGTATTTCATTTGAAATATACTTAAGTATCAAAAGTAAAAATATAAACCATTTCATCACTTCATTAAGTCAGGATTCCTATTTGACTCAGCCATGCCTCCTTGCCCGTCCAACATTTCCTCATCTCCCACCCCTTCTAATGAGACTATCCCCAATGCTTCTCCCTCCTTTTCCCCTGCCCCACAACAAAGTTTCTACCTGCAGGCAGTCACTGAGTCCAAGGTGCTAAAGGAGCTCCTGAAACTTAACCCCCAAAAAACATCTTGGTCAGATGGTTTAGACCATTTCTTCTTTAAGGTTGCTGCCCCTATCATCGCCAAGCCTATATCCAACCTTTTTAACCTGTCTCTCCTCTCTGGGGAGGTTCCCATTGCTTGGAAGGCAGCCAATGTTCATCATTTATTTAAAGAGGGAGATGAGGCTGATCCTAACTGTTATAGGCCTAATCCTATTTTACCCTGTTTATCAAAAGTGTTGGAAAAACTAGCCAATAGTCAACTGACTGGACTTCTTGATGTCTATAGTATTCTCTCTGGTATGCAATCTGGTTTCCACTCAGGGTATAGATGTGTCACTGCAACCTAAAATGTCCTAAATTATGTCACCATTGCCCTTGACACTAAGCAATGTTGTGCTGCTATTTTTATTGACTTGGCCAAAGCTTTTGATACAGTAGTCCATTCCATTCTTGTGGGCTGAGTAGGAGTATTGGTGTCTCTGAGGGATCTGGTTTGCCAACTACCTCTCTCAAAGAGTGCAGTGTATAAAGTCAGAAAATCTGCTCTCAGCCACTGCCAGTCACCAAGGGGGTACCCCAAGGCTCAATCCTAGGCCCCATGCTCTTCTCAATTTTCATCAACAACATAGCTCAGGCAGATGATAGTCCCTCCTAGGATGTTGTGTTAAACGCTCTACAACAAAGCTTTCTTAGTGTCCAACTAATTTTCTTTACCCTTAACCTTGTTCTGAACACCTCCAAAACAAAGGTCATGTGGTTTGGTAGGAAGAATGCCCCTCTCCCCACAGGTGTGATTACTGTGATTTATGTAGTTATGTTGACTCTTGTCGTGATGTGCGTTTTGTCCTATATTTATATTTTTTAAATATAAAAAATTATCCCAGCCCCCGTCCCTGCAGGAGGCCTTTTGCCAGGCTGTCATTGTAAATAAGAATATGTTCTTAACTGACTTGCCTAGTTAAATAAAGATGAAATTAAAACTATCCCTTATATTAGAGAAACCAGGCGGCAAGATTTTTTAATATATATTTTTACATTTATGGATAGTTAGGGGCACACTCCAACACTCAGACATAATTTACAAATGAAGCATGTGTTGAGTGAGTCCACCAAATCAGAAGCAGTAGGGATGAGCAGGGTTGTTTTCTTGATAAGTGTGTGAATTGGACCCTTTCCCTGTTCAGCATTTAAGTACTCCTCAAGTACTTTTGGGTGTCAGGGAAAATGTATAGAGTAAAAAGTACATTATTTTCTTTAGGAATGTAACGCTAGTGGAGTAAAATTAAAAGTTGTCAAAAATATAAATAGTAAAGTACTTAAGTACTTTAACATTACACCACTTGGGGTCTCGCTAAAAACATCCCACAGAGTCTGACCCACACGTAAAAATGATTACTTGCTAGCTAACATAAATACATGGTAAGTAGTTAGCAAAGAAACTTACTGGTAACCAAACCATTTTTATGCATGTGCTAGTAAGTAGGTCAGGTGCTAAAGTTTGCACGCTAGCTAATGTTTGTTAAATGTTTAACGTTACATGCTGACCACACCGCTCGTGTTGCGTGCGTGAACATTGCAAAATAAATATACACATGCATGTTATTCAATCATTGCACCCACACTGCTCACGAGCATCTGCGTCGCCAGCCACTAAAATAGAACTTGGTTCTATTTGTGACACTGCAAGTCCCGCCTCTCCAATCACCTCATTGTTTTTTAGGAGCATATACCCACGTGCCATCTACTCATTGATTTTTAGGACCACATGCCTACATAGGTGATTGAAACAGGAATTGAGGTACACACTCCAGTCAGTAGTGGTAATGCACCTTAAAGTTAGTTGCCAACTGCCATATAAAGTCCAAAGAAGAAGCAGCAGTAGCTGCTTGAAGGAGGAAAGATTACTAGAAACGAACTTGGTTTACCCTTTTATCTGTGGGTTAATTGTCAGGGAAGAGGACTTGTCCATTTCTGGTAAAATAACCATGTTTATCTCAGGACAAATTCGCTAGCAATAGCAAGCTAGCTAAATTGGCAAATATTTCATGCTTTTCGATCTGTCCCCAAATTAATATAGTTGGTTCAGAGTTCGTTTTGATATTTCAACCTGCGTGACTTGATCGCGTCTGTGGGTAGACCAAATCAACATCCGCGCGTTGTACGGGGTCTGGTCAGCATGTTAGACAGAATTATAACGCGAGTCAAATAAAACTGTTAAAGCTAACTTAATGACCTATCGTGGAATGTCAGCTAGACTTATGAAAACGAGGAACCGATGTAGTTAGCTAAGTGTGCAATGTTTCTCGTGTGATTTGTGAAATCCTATCTAATGATTTGTGTACACCACTACAGTAACGTTAATTAGCCTTTTGGTTTTAGGTTCAGTTTGTAGCCACATTAGGTGCCTATCCCACTTAGTGGATGGATAACGTTATACCGTAATGCAATATCTACTTTCACTCCAAGTGCCCATTTGTCGCTTCTGGATAGCTCCTGTATTATCTACACTGTATGCTAACTCAGTGGTGGTACACTGGTGGGCCGTCTGTCTGACCTGCATGTCTTGCCGTGGCTTCGTAAGTAACCTTAGCTAGCAAGCGGATCATTAGCTAGTAGCTACCGTTAGCGAATTATCGTTAGCTAGCAACATTATAGATTAATAAATCCAGTGCTGACTTGGTTGCCCAAGTTATACATTAACTGGCAAATTGTTTGGTCTGATGAAATACTTACGTATACTGGTAACGGCCACGGATAGCCAGCAGCTTCTGCTCCAACCGGCGACTTCAGCTTGAGTTCTAGCTTTTCTCCCATTCTACACTTTCTCCTGCGTTTGCTACGGTGGTAGGCTGGCTATATGCTTGCTAGTTTAGTGAGCTAGCTACTACAATGTGATCATGTTGTCAGAAATAAAATTCTTAACACAATATAAAAAATGGCGATTATTGTAATGGAGTGAAGTAGTGCACGACCCTTGTAGTCCGACGTTCAAATATTTCCGTCTGGTTTTAATACATTTATTTCAAAAATAAATGTTCATGCCGAGCGGCTACTACACCTCGTCCTCGGCAGTACAGCCGCCATCTTGCTCCGCTCGGCGTGAAAAAAAAGGCAAAGCGGCCTCTACCAAAGTGACAAAATCGTCAGGGAGGGGGGACTCAGAGCAGGGGAAGTATACGGTTACCGGGAGTGTACAACCGGATTGTTACATTTCGAACAGTGACCATGACGAAAACAACGAGTCATTATCTTCTGTAAGACTGGGATTTCCCGGGAGCAATAACGGCCAACTGGCGGGAAATACAATTTTACTTGATTACTCACTGTGACAGTGAATTTCGAAAGTAATATTTTTGTTGTTATGGCGCAGAGGGGCAGACCTCGAAGTAGTTTGCGTTCCTTATTTCAGGTTCAGAGGTGGTAATGGATCTTGTACAAGAGACACACTCAATTGGGTGCTATCCCACTTACACCAGTGTTTCAAATGCAGGGTGAGTGGTGGTGGGGAAGGCTCAACCATGGTCCCTGTCAAAGATTACTGTATCTGTGCTGTCACTGCAAATTATGCTAAGAGGTCCAAACCTCTTGATGTTGCTTGACTTTAGGCATTGTAAGGTTCTACACAAATGCCTATAGGCATCCCTCTTCTGCCACCAGTGTAGCGCCCCCCCCCCCCCCCCCACACACACACACACACACACAAGTTGTTGTTGGGGAAAACAGCTAACTTATTATGTTTCTACACATTTTGCCCAAGAGAAATTTGCAGTTTTATAGCTGTGAATCTTGACTTCTTTTCAATTTAAGCTGTGCCATTTACCACCATTGCCATTTTATTTGATCTTTCATTTTAAAAGTCAAAGCTGAGACCAAAGTCTCTTTTCAATATGAGCCCTGTATAGCACCACAATACGTCAAAATACAATAAACACATTGAACTACACATTCGCATACAAGACACAAAAAGCAAAACAATCTTCTGTAAAAAGGTCCCTTAACAACTGTCTGAAATGTCCTAGAGGCACCGATTCCTCCAATTTTAAAGTGCATTGTAGATCATTCTACACACAAAGCTCAAGGAAACCAAAGGCTGATCTACCCAACTTGTCATTTTAAATCTTAACAGTGACGTTAAGTCAGGTTTGTTGAGCAGGGCTTTGTAAACAGAAAGAGCGCAGGTATTCGTTCGATTATAGAACCATCCGATTGTCTCAGTGCAGATGTAATCCATCTATTTTACGAGAACTTGAATACAACAATCATTTATACTGAACAAAAGTATAAACGCAACATGTTTCATGAGCTGAAATAAAAGATCCCAGAAATGTTCCATACGGACAAATAGATTATTTCTCAACTTTGTACAAAAATGTGTTTACATCCCAGTTAGTGAGCATTTCTCCTTTGCCAAGAGAATCCATCCACTTGACAGGTGTGACATATGAAGAAGCTGATTAAACAGCATGATCATTACACAGATGCACCTTGTGCTGGGGACAATCAAATAAATCAAATGTAGTTATAAAGCCCTTTTTACATCAAGCAATGGCAAAGTGCTATACAGAAACCCAGTCTAAAACCCCAAACAGCAAGCAATGCAGATATAGAAGCACAGCGGCTAGGAAAAACTCCCAAGAAAGGAAGGAACCTCGGAAGAAACCTAGAGAGGAACCAGGCTCTGAGGGGTGGGCAGTCCTCTTCTGGCTGCATTGAGTGGAGATTATTATAGTACATGGCCATTACGGCCAGATTGTTCTTCGTGATGACCAGCAGGGTCAAATAATAATCACAGTGGTTGTAGAGGATGCAACAGGTCAGTACTTCAAGTAAATGTCAGTTGGCTTTTCATAGCCAAGCATTCAGAGGTCGAGACCGCAGGTGCAGTAGAGACCGCGTCAAAAACAGCAGTTCCGAGACAAGGTAGCACATCCAGTGAACAGCTCAGTGGTCCATAGCCGCAGGTAGAACAGCTGAAACTGGAACAGCAGCACGACCAGGTGGACTGGGGACAGCTCAGGTCCTCTGGGAGGGAGAGATAGAGCATTCTTAAATTCACACAGGACACTAGATAAGACAGTAGAATTACACAAGATACAACAGACTGACCCTAGCCCCCTGGCACATAGACTATTGCAGCATAGATAATGGAGGCTGAGACGGGAAGGTCGGGGGACACTGTGGTCACGTCCGACGATACCCCCGTGCAGGGTCAACCAGGCATGATATAACCCCACCCACAGCCCCCACACCACTAGAGGGATATCAACAGACCACCAATTTACTACCCCGAGACAAGGCTGAGTAAAGCCCACAAAGATCTCTTCCAACGCATGACCCTGAGGGGCGCAAAACCAGACAGGAAGATCACGTCAGGGACTCAACCCACTCAAGTGACGCATCCCTCCTAGCGACGGCATAGAAAAGCACTAGTAAGCCAGTGACTCAGCCCCGTAATAGGGTCAGATGCAGAAAATCCCAGTGAAGACAGGGGAACCGGCCAGGCAGAGACAGAAAGGGCAGTTCGTCACTCAAGTGCCTTGCCGTTCACCTTCACACCCCTGGGCCAGACTACACTCAATTATCGGACCTACTAAAGAGATGAGTCTTCAGCAAAGACTTAAAGGTTGAGACCGAGTCTGCGTCTCTCACATGGACAGGCAGGCCATTCCATAAAAATTGAGCTCTACAGGAGAAAGTCCTGCCTCCAGCTGTTTGCTTTGAAATTCTAGGGACAATTAGGAGGCCTGCACGTGTAGGTATGTACAACAGGACCAAATTGGTGAGATAGGTAGGAGCAAGCCCTTGTAATGCCTTGTAGGTTAGCAGTGAAACCTTGAAATCATCCCTAGCCTTTACAGGAAGCCAGTGTAGAGAGGCTAGCAGTGCAGTAATATACTTTTTTTTGGTTCTAGTCAAGATTCTAGCAGCCATGTTTAGCACTAGCTGAAGTTTATTTAGTGATTTAGCCGGAGAGTAGAGCATTGCAGTAGTCTAATCTTTAAGTGGAAAAAGCATGGATTATCTTTTCTGCATCATTTTTGGACAAAAAGTTTCAGATTTCTGTAATGTTATGAAGATGGAAAAAAGCTGTCCTTTAAATATTCTTTATGTTTGTCAAAAGAGAGATCAGTGTCCAGAGTAACGCTGAGGTCCTTAACAGTTTTATTTGAGACGACTGTACAACCATCAAGATTGTCATCCACCCGCACATCTTTGTTTCTTGGGGCCTAGAACTAGCATCTCTGTTTTGTCAGAGTTTAAAAGTTTAAAAAAGATGCCATTCACTTCCTAATGTCTGAAACACAGGCTTCCAGGGTAGGCAATATAGGGGCTTCACCCCATGTTTCATTGAAAGGTACAGCTGTGTCATCCGCATAGCAGTGAAAGTTAACATTATGTTTCCGAATGACATCACCAAGAGGTAGTACTTATACTACCGTTCAAAATATGGGGTCGCTTAGAAATTCTTGTTTTTGAAAGAAAAGCACATTTCTTTGTCCATTTTTAAATAACATCAAATTGATTTGAAATACAGTGTAGACATTGTGAATCTTGTAAATGACTTGAAAATGGAAATGGCTTTTATTTTATATGGAATATCTAGAAAGGCGTACAGAGGCCCATTATCACCAAGTATCACTCCTGTGTTCCAATGGCACGTTGTGTTAGCTAATCCAAGTTTATCAGTTTATCAATTTTTGTTCTGATTAAAGAAGCAATAAAACAGTCCTTCTTTAGGCTAGTTGAGTATCTGGAGCATCAGCATTTGTGGGTTCGATTACAGGCTCTTCTTGTTCTGAGAAATTCGGAGAAATTAAGGCTATTCCATGAGAGAAATTGCCAAGAAACTGAAGATCTCGTAAAATGCTGTGTACTACTCCTTTCACAGAACAGGGCAAACTGGCTCTAACCAGAATAGAAAGAGGAGTGGGAGGCCCCGGTACACAGCTGAGCAAGAGGACAAGTACATTAGTGTCTATTTTGAGAAACAGATGCCTCAATCCTCATCTGACAGATTCATTAAATAGTACCCGCAAAACACCAGTCTCAACGTCAACAGTGAAGAGGCGACTCCGGGATGCTGGCCTTCTAGGCAGAATTGCAAAGAAAAAGCCATGTCTCAGACTGGCCAATAAAAATAAAAGATTAAGATGGGAAAAATAACACACTGGACAGAGGAACTCTTTCCTAGAAGGCCAGCATCCCGAAGCCTTCTCTTCACTGTTGACTTTGAAAATGGTGTTTTGTGGGTGCTATGTTCAACATTGGAGGGCCAAGCACAGGAAGTAGCTCTTTCAGTAGTTTAGTTGGAATAGGGTCCAGTATGCAGCTTGAAGGTTTAGAGGCCATAACTATTTTCATGAATGTGTGGATTTCATGAATGTGTCCATTGCAGGATAAAAAACCTGACTGTCTCCATTGCAGGATAAAAAAAACTTGAGTGTCTCCATTGATCCTATGACCTGGCAGTTTTGTGCAGACTCAAGACAACTGAGCTTTGGAGAAACATGCAGATTCAAAGAGGAGTCTAATTTGCTTTCTAATGATCATGATCTTTTAATCGAAGAAGTTCATGAAGTTCACTGCTGAAGTGAAAGCCATCCCTTCTCTTGGGGAATTCTGCTTTTTAGTTAGCTTTGCGACAGTATCGAAAATACATTTAGGATTGTTCTTATCCTCAATTAGGTTGGAAAAATAGGATGATCGAGCAACAGTAAGGACTCTTCGATATCGCACAGTACTGTCTTTCCAAGCTAGTCAGAAGACTTCCAGTTTGGTGGAGCTCCATTTCTGTTCCATTTTTACTGGAAGCTTGCTTCAGGGCTCGGGTATTTTCTATATACTAGGGAGCTAGTTTTTGTTTTTAGGGGTGCGACTGCATCTATGGTATTACCAGTGGCGACCCATCATTCAGGGCAGGTGGGGCTAAACTGCCTGTTTTGCATGTTATTTTGGCATTCATGTGTCACATATCAGTTTGCAAACAATAAAAAATACAAACATGGTCTAATTTTTGTTTTCCTACCCCATCCCCATACTGTTTTTATTTATTTACTTTTCTGCTCTTTTGCACACCAATATCTCTACCTGTACATGACCATCTGATCATTTATCACTCCAGTGTTATTAATCTGCAAAATTGTAATTATTCGCCTACCTCCTCATGCCTTTTGCACACAATGTATATAGACTCCCCTTTTTTTCTACTGTGTTATTGACTTGTTAATTGTTTACTCCATGTGTAACTCTGTGTTGTCTGTTCACACTGCTATGCTTTATCTTGGCCAGGTCGCAGTTGCAAATGAGAACTTGTTCTCAACTAGCCTACCTGGTTAAATAAAGGTTAAATATATATATATATATTTTTTTTAACATTGGAAGTGCCCATCCAAGAAGGCTCGAGGTCATTGGCCACAGATGCCGTCAAATCACGATATATCTACAGTAGCTTTGATTGGACTGATCATGTCAACATCATACTTTCAAAATGATCAAACTAGCAGTCATCATCATGAGTCAAGTCCGACAATCTACTGGCAAATCCTTTTTAATCCTTGTCATATGAAGAGAAATTATAGATAAAATGTATCGGTGCTCATCGGCCATTGGACATAAACATTACACAACAAGTTGGAAATCGCAAATTCACCTTTCATTCACCTCAATTGTCAGTAGAAACCACATTTGTTTAAGCAAGTCAGCCATATCAGCTATGTTTTTTTAAAGGCAGTAAATGAGGCTGAATTAACTATTTCACTGCCAGATAGCCAGGTGTAGCAGTGGTATGTTGGGCCAGCGTTATGTAGGCCCTAACAGTTTGTGGTTACCGTTTGTCACAGTTATAGTGCAATTCATGTATTGTTTAGTGTTGTGTAGTGGCTTTGCTGGCATACTTCAATTTTTTGGGGGCCCACCAAGATTTTTATGCGAAACAAAATCACCGCTAGGTGTTACGCAAGATTCAATTTAGATCTTCAGTTAGGTGGTTAAACGATGTTGGTACTCCAACATCCTTTGGTAGGTGGAGGGGAGTCTGGAAGGGAATCTAGGAATCTTTGGGTTGTCTGAGAATTTCTAGCACGGCTTTTGATGATCGTTGATTGGGGTCTGAGCAGATAATTTTTTGCGATGCAAATGTAAAAATGGTGGTCCGATAGTCCAGGATTATGAGGAGAAACATTAAGATCCACAATATATATTCCACGGGACAAAACTAGATCCAGGGTATGACTGTGGCAATGAGTAAGTCCGGAGACATGTTGGACAAACCCCAGAGTCGATGGCTCCGAAAGCCTTTGAGTGGGTCTGTGGACTTTTCCATATGACTATTGAAGTCACCAAAAATGTATATTATCTGCCATAACTAAACTCAGCAAAAAAAGAAATGTCCCTTTTTCAGGACCCTGTCTTTTGAAGATAATTCGTAAAAATCCAAATAACTTCACAGACCTTCATTGTAAAGGGTTTAAACTCTGTTTCCCATGCTTGTTCAATGAACCATAAACAATTAATGAACATGCACCTCTGGAACGGACGTTAAGACACTAAAAGCTTAGAGACGGTAGGCAATTAAGGTCACAGTTATGAAAACTTAAGACAGTAAAGAGGCCTTTCTACTGACTCTGAAAAACACCAAACGAGAGATGCCCAGGGTCCCTGCTCATCTGCGTGAACGTGCCTTAGGCATGCTGCAAATAAATTGCAAAGTCCGTACTGTGAGATGCCTAAGACAGCGCTACAGGGAGACAGGACGGACAGCTGATCGTCCTCGCAGTGGCAGACCACGTGTAACAACACTTGCACAGGATCGGTACATCCAAACATCACACCTGCGGGACAGGTACAGGATGGCAACAACTGCCCAAGTTACACCAGGAACGCACAATCCCTCCATCAGTGCTCAGACTGTCCGCAATAGGCTGAGAGAGGCTGGACTGAGGGCTTGTAGGCCTGTTGTAAGGCAGGTCCTCACCAGACATCACCGGCAACAACATTGCCTATGGGCACAAACCCACCGTCACTGGACCAGACAGGACTGGCAAAAAGTGCTCTTCATTGATGAGTCGCTGTTTTGTCTCACCAGAGGCGATGGTCGGATTTGCGTTTATCTTTGAAGGAATGAGCGTTACACCGAGGCCTGTACTCTGGAGCGGGATCGATTTGGAGGTGGGGGGTCTGTCGTGGTCTGGGGCGGTGTGTCGCAGCATCATCGGATTGAGCTTGTTGTCATTGCAGGCAATCTCTTTTTGCTGAGTTTACAAGTTCTGATGGGAACTCGATGAGGAACACTGTATACGGCCCACGGGGCCTGTAAACAGCAGCTATACAAAGTGATTGAGTAGGCTGCATAGATTATGACTAGAAGCTCAAAGGACAGTCATTTATTTGATTTTTTTGTACATTTTATTTGCTGTCGTAAATGTTAGCAACACATCCGCCTTCGCGGGATGCGTGGGGATATGGTCACTGTTGTAAACAGGCAGAGAGGCCTCATTTAACACAGTAAATTCATCAGGCTTGAACCATGTTTCAGTCAGGCCAATCACATGAACAGTGATTTGTTTATTGACTATGACTGCCTCACAGTCTCTTTCAATAATGACAGGAATGGAAGAGGTCTTTTTTCCAGTGAGATTGCTAAGGCGAACACCACCATGTTTTTGTTTTGCCCAATCTAGATTGAGGCACAGACACGGTCTCAATGGGGATAGCTGAGCTGACTACACCGACTGTGTTAGTGGCAGACTCCATTAAGCTCCATTAGGCTGGCTAACAGCCTGCTGCCTGGCCTGCACCCGATCTCATTGTGGTGTAAGAGCCCTGTCTATGTCGATAGATAAGATGAGAGCACTCCAGCTAGGATGGAGTCCGTCACTCCTCAGCAGGCCAGGCTTGATGGTTCCAGAAAGAGGACCAATTATCAAAAGAAAATCTATTTTGGGAGGGGCAGAAAACAGTTTAACCAGGGATTGAGTTGTGAGACTCTGCTGTAGAGCTCATCACTCCCCCTAATTGGGAGGGGGTCAGAGACAATTACTCGATGCCGACACATCTTTCTAGCTAATTTACATGCTGAAGCTATGTTGCACATGGTGACCTATGACTATCATCCTAACATTGTTGGTGCCGACGTGGATTACAATATCCCTATACTCTCTACGCTTGCCAGTTTTAGCCTTAGCCAGCACCCTCTTCAGATGAACCTTTACGTTGGTAGCACTGCCCCCTGGTAAACAGTGTAAGATCACTGGATAATTATTTTTAAGTCTAATATTGTGGGTAATGGAGTCACCAATGACTAAGATTTTCAATTTGTCAGAGCTAATGGTGGGAGGCTTCTGTGGGTCAGACCACGTAACAGGTGAAGGAGAGACCTGAGAAGGCTCGGCCTCTGACTCTTTTCTGAATGGGGACAACCAGTTGAAAGTTTTTGTCGGCTGAATGACCAACATCGGTTGAGCATGCTGACAAGTATTTCTTTCCAGAAGCATTGAGAAAATTGTCCGGCTGCAGGCACTATGCAGGGGGATTTATATTACTATCTGTACTTACTGGTGGCACAGACTTTCATTCTTTCTTGCACTTGCATAACGATTGCATCTGAAGGTCACTCCAAAATGGGCAGTTTTGTCACAACACAATGCCACAGAATTGAATATGGTCTCTTCCATAAGCCGCCTCCGTTTTAGAGAATTTGGCAGTACATCCAAAAGGCCTTATAAACCACAGACCACGTGTCCCATGCCAGCCGAGGACCTCCACATCCGGCTGCTTCACTTGTTGGACCCGGACAGCTGATGAAACTGTGGGGTTGCACAACCAATCAATCAAATTTATTTATGAAGCCCTTCTTACATGAGAATTTCTTCACAACCTGTCAGAAAGTGTCTCAGGGAAGCTCATCTGCATGCTCATCGTCCTCACCAGGGTCTTGACCTGACTGCAGTTAGGCATTGTAATCGACTTTAGTTGGCAAATGCTCACCTTCGATGGCCGCTGGAGAAGTGTGCTCTTCACGGATGAATACCGGTTTCAAATGTACCGGGCAGATGGCAGACAGCATGTATGGGTGAGCGTTCTTCTGATAATGTTATGAACAGAGTGCCCCATGGTGGCGGTGGGGTTACGGTATGGGGAGGCATAAGCTATGGACAACAAACACAATTGCAATTTGAATGCAGAGATACCGTGACAAAATCCAGAGGCCCATTGTCATGCCATTCACCTTTCAGCATGATAATGCACAGCGCCATGTCCCAATGATCTGAACACTATTCCTGGAAGCTGAACATGTCCCACTTCTTCCATGTCCTGCATGCTCAGACATGTCACCTATTGAGCATGTTTGGGATGCTCTTGATCGTGTACGAAATCATGTTCCAGTTCCCGCCAATATCCAGCATCTTTGCACAGCCATTGAAGAGGAGTGGGACAGCATTCCACAGGCCACAATCATCAGCCTAAACAAACCCTGTGCAAAGGATGTCCAGCTGCATGAGGCAAATGGTGGTCACACCAGATATAGACTGTTCTGATCAAAACTAAGAGAAACTTCAGTCCCGGTGACCTTGTCGTCATCGTCGATGACACCGCCCCAAGGCACTCTTGGCTAATGGGGTGTGTGGTGGAGGCTTTGCCGTGGGCCAATAGTCTTGTCCGGAGCATCATGGTTAAGACCAAGACGAAGACCAATAAACTCTGTCTGCTCCTTGAGGCGGAAGAGTGAGACACACACACACAGTGCTCCATCTTTGAATCATGTGCACCTCTGATTCGTTGATGTCGTACTCTTACATTTTTGGACGTCAAATGTTTACATTTTTGGGAAGTTACACCTGAACACTTCAACTCAGACAGATCTATGGACTCTTTTCCTATATGGGACCTTGTATATAGCTATGAACTGTAATAGTGATCTGGTATAGAATGTTTTGTGTATTGGCTCTACGTTTGAATATTAAGTCATTGTTGTGCATTCAGTGCAGTCAACAATTAGGGGCCGGTATGTTAGAGCCGATTTGGACATATTTGTATAAAAGACAGAACATACAGAGCTCCATGTACGTTTGTGTAAATATATTAAATATGAATGTACATTATGAAATATTAGGTACATACCTTTATGATTTATATTTACCTGATTGAGATATATTCATTTGTTGTTAGTTTTTGGCCCCCCCTCTTGCTCATTCATTGTACTGTGGTAAGTGTGTTAGGATAAAGGCAGGAAGTTGGGCCTTCGGGGGGAGGAGTCCTAGCTAGATGTGGGTATAGTCTTTTGACCATACAGACATACAGACATACAAACAGGTCATATTATGTATTTTCCATGTCAAGTAATCTCTGCTTTAAGTTGATTGGAGAATCATTTTTTTATTAGATGTGAATAAACCTTTTTGTTGCACCATATCCCTGGATCTCATTGAATGTTTTGGGAGTTTGGAAACCTTGAGTGTGGACTGTATGCATAAGAAACAACCCCTCTTCAGGCTAGAGCAGTGGCTATGGTAAAGAGGAAAGGAAGTCATTACACACGCCTCTACCCTTTTTCTTTTAAAGGTATCTGTGACCAACCGATGCATATCTGTATTCCCAGTCCAGAAATCTATAGATTAGGACCTAACGAATTCATTTCAATTGACTGATTTCCTGTAGCTCTCTGAAAAATCTTTGAAATTGTTGCATGTTTATTTTTGTTCAGTGTAGTTTTGCTCGTATTAAGTATGAGTTTTAAATCAGTAAGGGCTTCCTGCACTACTGCAAAATCGGACTGTAGCCTTGTCACAGCCAGGTCAGCAGTTTGAGTACATAAGTACGATACGCATATAATAATTATATATATTTTTTAAACAGATTGAGCAATATACATTTTATGTATAGTGAAAAGAGCAGGTCCTAGTATCTACCCCTGCGGAACACCTTTATGTACTTCAAGAAATTCTGACTTAAAACCATCAATCACAATGTGTTCTGTCACTAAGATGAACAGGTGTCAGAGTTCAGGCCAATCGAGGACAACTGTTATAATAAAATGGCATGATCAACAGTACTGTAGGCCTACAGTATTCACTATGGGACCTTCAGAAACCATTTCTTCTTTCAACCTTTTTGACAGCCTCTGCTTAAGACTCTCTGAACTGCCCTTACTTTGTTTCATGTTCTCTTCCACAGTTACAACACATTGCTCCTTGTTTATTCTCTTCTGCTAAACAGTCTCCATCATTATAATCTTTCCCACAGCTTGGCTTCTCCCATGTGCAGACACTCGCTACATGTCCAAACATTTTACAGCAGTTACATTGTAAAGGCCTGGATATAAAGGCTCCCACAAGATAGTAGACCTATCCCAGCTCCACTCGCGTAGGGAGACACTACGTATAAAAAAATTAAAAACAGGAAATACTTCATGCCATTTACCACACAATTTGTCCTTCGTGCATCAACAACTCCCGTTCGGATTTGGGAGAGGCGAAGGTCGAGAGCTATGCCTCCTCCAAAAACATGACCCCGCCAAGCCGCACTGCTTCTTGACACACTGCTCATTTAACCCTGAAGCCAGTGTTGGAGGAAACACCATACAGCTAGTGACCTCATGTCGAGACTCCAGAAATTACTCTTTTGACAGGTGCCCTGCTCCGTAGATCAAAGAAAATGCATAAATTTGGGTGAGACCCAACACACACCTTTTCTAATCCGCAGAAACACACAAAATGAAAACAAGCCCACTTCTCGTGATCTTCACCGATTTCACTTTACCCAAAGTGTTCTCCACCGTTTTAACTGCTTCAAACAGATTCACCAAGTCTGGCATACATTATTTAAATAAAAAACACACTCCTACCAGATATGGAGTATGAACAGATCTTGACATTTTCCACAGCAATTTGGCTCATTTTCCCATTTATTTTGTACCACAGTCAATTCATCCTTTTGCCACCCCCATCCGATGAACGTTCCACATCTGCTTCCGCTATACCATCCTCCCCATTGCTCCTTGCTTGCAATTAGGTTCCTTTTAAAAAGAACGTAGCGTTCCGTCACAACACACAGGATCAGGGTCTGAGTGTCACGACCAGTGTAGCTGGGTTTCCAGGGCTCTAATCCTGACGCCCAATTTTACTGCTCAGATTTGACTCTGAGCCTCACTGCTGTAATTTCAGTCAAGTAGAGGCTTAACTGAATGAACAACAAATACTGAATGTAAAATGACATTTTATTAAACAGTTTTGGGAACGGTCTCATTTCCGAGGGAAGATCCTCAGCCAGGTAAATGCATGTGGGGCTGCTGGCATCCAAACTGCCATGCTGGGTGAAGGGTTTTCCAATGACTGGCCTTAAGGTTATAGGTGGTGGGGTTGTCCAAAACTGTTGCTGATAATCAGCAAGTGAGAGAACAAAGGGTAAATTGACATACAAATACATCCCAAGATTTACTCCCATTGGTTGAGCTTGAGGAAGGTGAAAAATGCCAGAGTGAGCCCATAAGTTAGATAGCAAGCATGAGGAGCATTATTGTGCCGTGCTTAGGCTATAAGGTAAAAAGGTGAATGACATTCCGCACATGGGTAACAGGAAAAAGAAGAAACAAGATGCTATGCTGATGATACGTTTGTATTCATTCCCACTATGCCGATAGAATAGGAAACAAAGTTAATTGTTATTCTTACTGAAGTTAAATGAGTATTCAGACCAGCCTCTCTGTTGAACTTTCGTAAACTACATTGCATTTTACATTGTAGTTCAGTGTAAAGCCATCTGTCTACATTGGGATTTAACAACCCATCAGTGACTGAGAACTGTTATATTACAGCATTTCATCATGGGAGAGCCAACAGAGATACCGAGACCCAGTGATTTTGACCCTCAAGATATACTTGTCATAGGGAAGAGAATGATATTAATGCCCAATGACAGTGACCCGTTAGTTATTTGCAATATAATAATTCATTTTAAACAAGAATTTAACAAATTGTTGTTTCTTTTGCAGGATAATGAAGGTGAAAAGCGAAGAGGAAGAATGTGATCAACAGAAATAGTTGTGATAGTCACACTGAGAACAATACCCCAGTGAAACAGACCCGAAGGTCACTATGATGTTTCGGTGAAATTAGAATACTCAGGACACTTGTGTCACCGAGGAATCAGAAATTCCACATCATTGTAGTGCCACAACAAGAACCTCAAATGACAAATGTGACCTAGGTATACAGGACAACAGGATAGTTAGAATCAGAGAGTCACTGTAAAACTAAAACCTCAAAGGAAGACTTGGAACATTCAACAAATGCAGCAGGACAAAATGAGAGAGTAAAAGAGTGAGAACCAGAAATATAAGACGTGGAACTCCCAAGAAGTGCACGACAAAATGATAAATGATCTGGGAGAGAAATTCTTTACATTATGCAGAGATCACAGTAGCAATAGAAAATGAATGCTACTGTAAAACATTTTAATCCTGCTTATGGGCAATTTAGAACACACCCGTAGATTCCTTGTCAAAAAGTGTATGTTCTTTTGCATTATGTCCTGTAGGATCATCCGCAGATATATAGTGGAGAGATGCCATACGAGTGCTCAGTGTTACAAGCGCTTCATTTGAAATTCTGACCTCATCGAGCATAGACTGGTCCACTCTGACCAATGACCATACTCCTGTCCCATCTGTGGCAAAAGCTTCAAGCTGATGTTGACAAGCATCAGGTGGTGCATGAAGACATTCTTCCCTTCGTCTGTGCCTAGTGTGATAAAGGCTTCAAGCGGGCAGCCTGCCTGACAAAGCATCAGAAATTCCACAGAAGAACCCTTCGGGTGCACCATCTGTGGGTGCAACTTTAAATGGGAGGTGTCACTAAAGGACCATTTGCTTTTCCACAAGGGTGGGATGACCTTTGTCTGCCCAGAGGAGTGCTGTGGAGGGCGACTTCAGCCATCGCTCAACCTACCTGCAGCACTGTCGTACACACAAGAAGTATGAGGAGCACTCCTGCCAGTTCTGCAGCTGCGTATGCAGTGCTGAAGCATGAATGCACATACACTCAACAGCACGGGTCCGAAATCTAGTCTGGCTGATACCAAACTCGAAGTCTTCCTGACTTCAGAGTCTAGAAAGGGTCCTTGATGTTATAGGCACAATGCATCTAATGAAGAGGGCTGTGCTTTTTTGCTGATTGGTTCACTTGTGTCTTTCTCACTCCGGCACCCACATGGACAGCCATGCACATTTGTACATGTTTTTTTACATTCTTTGCTCCCACAGGGAAGTGGTGGATTTTAGGGGGGGGGGGGGTTAGGGTATAAGTGGTGGTTGCGAGGAAAGGGTGGTTGGATGGAGACATGTTGGATGGGTGGGGGAATGGGAGGCTCAGGATGGAAGCTCATTTTCGTTTCCAAATTAAAATGATCAACACTTTGTATTTATGTAATCTCCTCCTCCAACAGTGTTGAGTCTGTACATATGCATGGACCCGTTGTGTAATGATCAAATATGGAGGTGTGTAGAGGTCATTTAAATCAGCCAGATACACTCAAACATTACCTACTTTCCCAGATTAGGGTGGTGATCTGTACTTCTAATCTACAGAGCATATCTCAGCCCTATCTTTAGGACAGACAATTGAGAGGATTATGCCTTACTGACAGACCAATGAACACACAGGCAAAGCCCTTAATCTCTGGTGTAGTTATAAACATGTCAGGGGCTCTGTAGAGAGGCTGAATAGTGTGTGGTAGTGTTTGTTGAGTGGGAGGAGGGGGGGCAAGCCTGGAGTCCACCAGGAACAGGGCAAGCTGCCAAACTGAACTCACTGACACCCCTCCAGCTCCCTGAGCTGAGGCCAACATTCGGACGGGAGCCAAAGGCAGCTTAGCCTGGCCAACTGGATAAATGTATGGATTTCTGAGATCTTTCACAGTGCGTCAGATTGCAGCCCTCCTGTTAGCCACACATAGCCATCTTCTGCCCACACAGCCATGCCAATGCCTTTATTGGAGTCAAATTTCAAGTGTATCAGGCAGGAAAAGTAAACATTCCTGTGGGATAGAATGAAGCTCAACAGAACCAGAAATACACAGCATACATATGGCCTATGGAATGGTATTCTGAGACGTACATGATAGTGCTTTCCTGGGCTTTACCAACCGATATTGAAGAGATAGATTTTTGTGGTAACGGAACCTCTCACACTAATGTAGCCTCAGTGTTCGCTCCAAGGCCAAATAGCATTGTTGCTGCACATAGAAGCTTTCTCCTGATTGATAGTCATGGACACAAACTGCAATCAAAAAACAAAGTACTGCTGCCCCCAAGAGGATTGTGAGGCAATACATCCAGTTTCACAGTTGACGTCAATACTGTACTGTCTCAATATCTCTACATGCCATGATGTTGCTTCTTTACAATGGTTTTCATATCAAGGACAGGTGAGACAAGATACAATGGAGCTAAACAAATTCAGATACTATTGTTTAGTCAATAGAAAAGTAAAATGTCTGACACAATTTCTTATCAGGCTCCAATGATTCATGTCCACAGGGCTAAATATAGGCTTCCTGGCAAATTATCATGGGGAAATCATATTTAGAAATGGGGCAGGAAACAGTACAATTATCAGTAAAACAACTGACGACCCTGGGCAATTAAGGTACTAGGAAGGAGGAACAATTTAGAACCAAAGGAACTGCTATAGAAAGTAACCCCTTTCCTGTATTCAGTAAAATCTCAAGCTATGACTGAAAAGGGATAAGGAAAATCATGATCACGAATGTTTAGAATTTGACAGTTGTAATATTTAACTCTTCCCTCAAATTCAAATGTGTGGTTTGTGTGTTTCAAATGCGATACAATCAAAAGTGCAATAACCACCTCAGAATGACCCAAAATAAGGATTTGAAAGAATTTTATTGAAATATGTCAATTCCAGACCTAATCCCTTATGGTTTCAAAAAGCGTGCTTTGGGTTTAAGTGCCAATATCCCAGACTCTCCTCCGAAGCCATTTCTAGTCATATGAAAACCTATACAACAGGTCATTTGGCACATTCAACTCATACCATAGTGTTCTGTACTGGCAATTCATACTAAAAACAACTTAGCTCCATATCTGAGCAAATAAATGCCGTAACCATCTTTATTGATGAGAAATGTATACAGTAATCCTTTCAGAATGTCACTATAAAAACAACTCACTCCGAGATGAAAAGTCACTTATTCAAAGGGTTCCACGGTACTGGGTGATGCTGAGAATTGATTCTGGTCACAAAACATTCAATCCAGGGGCAATCTCAAATCGGCCCCAATAATCAGCATTGTGATAAATGAATCTCTGAGCATTGGCCATGTTTGGATTTCAGGAGGTGATGATACATTACATTGAAACATCTGAGCGCATAGATATCCCATTTGAAGTGAATAAGAGCCCCCTCTCACGTCGTAAAGACTTTAAATTTCATAGGGCAAATGTCAACTAAAGCAACAATTCTTTGTCAATGGTAAGTAGAACATAATCAAATGATTTTGCTGTTTGCTCGATTCATGGGAGAGCATTATTTTGCTATTAATGCTAGTCATAAATAGTTACCATAGAGGTTTTATCAGGCCTTTGCTTGGATTTGTATTTCCTTAGGAAGCGGTTTTAAGTAAAGATACAAATACTGGTCATTGTAACATTCATAAAGCACAAACTCTGATGGACAAAGGAAAACGTCTCATTTGGACAAAACCCAGGTAAGAGTAACAAGATTAACTATTTATCATATTCACGTAGAAAGGTTGATCAGAAAGGCATTAGTTGACTAGACCAAAATTTACTGAACAGTGATTTCGGGAGAGCTCAGTGACAGATTCCAAAAACATTACAGCGTTCCTGATCATTTCAGGAGTTCAGGACACAAAAGATCTGGAATACTTTAGCCTGGCAGATACAAAGATAAGTCATCCACTCCATTTGGAAGATAGGCGAGGCGAGGCTGGTCTTGGGTTAACAGTCGTGACAATCATGTAGATGAACAAGTACTAGATATAGGAAATAAGAGCCAATTACTTGCATGAATTAGAGGGGAATTATAGGGGGGAATTATACTACCAATATATTCAAGTACACTTTAAAACAGTCGCAAAGAAAATGGTAAAAGCTGCTGCATGGGGTATACTAATAGTGTATCTTCCAACTTGTGATTAAACAGACCACGTTAGGTCAAAGCACAGATTATTTCATCTTCCCTGTATGCATTAGTTGATAAAAATACAAGGATCCAAATTTGCCTGGTGTACATGGCAGTTGGTCTGGCAAATTGAGTCTGACATCATTGTGAACTGGCTTAACTGCATAGGGAAAACAACCTCGACCCATTGCATACAGGCATAGCCAAGAACCATCACCGTAACCACATGAAAAACAAATCAGAGCTTGCCCTGACTGGTGGTGAAAAAACACTTTCCCAGCTTGTGTTAACCCTTTAAATTCAGTAAGCTCCTATCACCTGAGGCTGCTCTTACATGATGTCCTTCTGGTTAAGACATTTGAACAATATGTAAGAAAAGCCAAGCAGAGGCACCTATGGCTGACTGGATTTTGTATAGCATTGTCTTTATTAAATTGATGGGGATAGGTGCATCTCTTTAAAAAGGAAAGAAAATAATGAACTGCAACAGATGGACAATTTGATTGCCAAGGCAGTTTTTGCATAAAATACTGACTAACATTCAAGATGTGAAGAAAAAAACAAAAGACACTGCTTTGTAGTACTGATATTGAGGAGTGTAAAATAACAGAACTTGTTACTCCTATAGAAGAACAAAAATTAAATAATAAATAAAAAAAACTGTAAAATAGAGTTTAGAACCATCCATTTCAATATATGGGGAAAAATGTGATACCATAATTCATTACATTTTATCTGTTCTCAAACAAACTATTTGCATTTGGCATAAGATCTGTCGACTCCATTTCAGTGTCACCACCACGGCCCAGTCTACAAACCAGGAAAGGCTGTTTGGAGATCTCCAAAGAATGTGTTTATTCCATTTCGAGAGATCTCTGTGCACTTAGGACAGAGTATGAGAAACAGCACGCAAAGCTTTTCCGGATGCAGTGTAGCTACACAGAGATCTGGCCAAACATGCCAGTGTCACATCTTCGAAAGAAAAAAACTAAAAGAAATGTGGTCTGCTTTGTCCTCACTAGTGCTTTTGGCCCCAATGAGGGGAATCATCCATCCCTTCATGGCATATTTAGGAATAATCCCTTCCTTCATGGCATCTTTAATAAGTTATTTTAGAGCTAACAGAATCCAGAGTTTTTCTTTCTTCGGTTTGCAGAGAGAAAATGTCAACCAGTCCAGTTTTGAAGTTGCTGTTGATCATACTTTGCTATAAGTTTCTTTATATGTGACAGTTTGCTGTGTAGATATTCACAGCGGTTCTTCTCTTGGCTATAGTTTGGATTCGTCTGTGAAGGAAAGTTAAAAAAAAAAATCAGTGTTTGTTGAAAAATGACCTGAGCAGCTTTATGAGAAACAAAATCGTCAGATGCAAAGATTACCTTTTTTATTTTACGATATTCTTGGAGTATCTGGTTGTGGATTGTCTAAAAGAAAAGACAAAATGGCAAAACAATTAATAAACGTGTCAATCAGTGATTGTCAGAACATCAACACCATATTGAATCCTGAAGTTGAACATTGGAATAATAATAACCATATTGAATCCTGAAGTTGAACATTGGAATAATAATAACACCATATTGAATCCTGAAGTTGAACATTGGAATAATAATAACACCAAATTGAATCCTGAAGTTGAACATTGGAATAATAACAACACCATATTGAATCCTGAAGTTGAACATTGGAATAATAACAACACCATATTGAATCCTGAATTTGAACATTGGAATAATAATAACACCATATTGAATCCTGAAGTTGAACATTGGAACAATAACACCATATTGCAGCTTAGGTAGAACTGTAGACAGTATGCGTCAGTGGGCCAAAGGGGTCGTACCTTGTACTTGTCTGTGCCTTGTTGGAGCTGCTTAAGCTCAGTGTCGAGCACAGTGAACTGCCGGGTGATGCCCTCTATCCGAGCGTGGAGGCCCCGGTACTCACTATATTCAGTATTAAAGTAATTCTTGTATGTTTGACGCTGCTCGGAAGAGCCAATCACTGTATACTCCCTGATCAGAAAGAGGAAACAGAATGTAGAACTAAGAGTGGAGTACTTCAATGAAATAGCTTTCAATTGCACAATTTCCTAATATATGTGGTTTATTAAGAGGTAGGAAGTGCTTACAATAAATAGTCTGACATCTCAGTCGATGACGAAGGAACACTGGTGTTGTTGCACATTCCATTGACATCTGAAAGGAAGCACAAGGTTACTTTGTAAGGAAGTTGAACAATATATCGATTCTATGACTCCAAGTAAAACCTTTTTGGCTAGGTAGTTAATATTAGCTACAGCTAGTCTACTGTACCTGTGACAAAGCTTAGGTGTTTCTCCTCCTATAGTTTGTCCTCAAATATTTAAAAAATGGTGAGCCTACATGTTCAGCACTTTCACTGATCAAAACTCGTTTTATGGCCCGCTTGTTCATCTGCAGCCGACAGTAAGCAATATTTTAGGAACATCAAATTGCGCTAAAATTGAAGAATCGAATAGCGATACATATCATATCTGCTCTTAAGTATCGTGATAATATATTGTGAGGTCCCTCGCAATTCCCAGCCCTACTTTCTTAATTGAAGCCAATAAACAAACTGATCAATTAGGGCTTCCATTCAGACTGCAGTAATATACAGTACCAGTCAAAAGTATGGACACCTACTCAAGGGTTCGTTACTTTTGACTATTCTACATTGTAGAATAACAGTGAAGACATCTAAAAACTATGAAATCATGTAGTAACCAAAAAGTGTTACATTTAAATATTTTTTATTTGAGATTATTCAAAGTAGCCACCCTTTGCCTTGACAGCTTTGCACACTTGGAATTCTCTCAAACAGCTTCACCTGGAATGTTTTTCCAACAGTGTTGGAGTTCCCGCATATGCTGAGCACTTGTTGGCTGCGTTTCCTTCACTCTGCGGTCCAACTCATCCCAAACCATCTCAATTGGGTTGAGATCGGGTGATTGTGGAGGCCAGGTCATCTGATGCAGCACTCCATCACTCTCCTTCTTGGTCAAATAGCCCTTACATA
This sequence comes from Oncorhynchus kisutch, assembly GCF_002021735.2. NCBI lineage: Eukaryota > Metazoa > Chordata > Actinopteri > Salmoniformes > Salmonidae > Oncorhynchus > Oncorhynchus kisutch. Next base: position 35,700,432 of record NC_034186.2, on the reverse strand, counting down.
GCCTGGAGGTGTGTTGGGTCATTGTCCTGTGGAAAAACAAAATGATAGCCCCACTAAGCCATAACCAGATGGGATGGCGTATCACTGCAGAATGCGGTGGTAGCTACGCTGGTTAAGCGTGCCCTTGAATTCTAAATAAATCAGTGTCACCAGTAAAGCACCACCGCACCACCTCCTCCATGCTTCACCTTGGGAACCACACATGCAAAGATCATCCATTCACCTACTTTGCGTTTCACAGACGCAGCGGATAGAACCAGAAATCTCAAATTTGGACTCAGACCAAAGGACAGATTTCCACCGGTCTAATGTCCATAACTCATATTTCTTGGCCCAAACAAGTCTTCTTTTTGATGTCCTTTAGTAATGATTTCTTTGCAAAAATTTGACCATGAAGGCCTGATTCACTCAGTCTCCTCTAAACAGCTGATGTGTCTGTTTCTTGAACTCTGAAGCATTTATTTGGGCTGCAATTTCTGGGGCTGCTAACTAATGAACTTAATCTCTGCAACAGAAGTAACCCCAGGTCTTCCTTTCTTGTGGCGATCCTCACGAGCCAGTTTCATCATAGCGCTTGATGGTTTTTGCAACTGCGCTTGAAGAAACTTTCAAATCTGTTAATTTTCCCGGATTGACATGTTTTAAAGTAACGGACTGTCATTTCTTTTTGCTTATTTGAGCGGTCATAATATGGACTTGGTCTTTTACCAAATAGGGCAATCTTCTGTATACCACCCCTACCTTATCACAACACAACTGATTGGCTCAAACGATTGGCTCAAAAATAAATACCACAAATACCACAGCTGGTTAACTTCTTGCGTCGAGCCATCCTGGATCCGGGATCGTGAATACACCCTCAAGCTCATTACCATAACGCAACATTAACTATTCATGAAAATCGCAAATGAAATGAAATTAATATGCTAGCTCTCAAGCGTAGCCTTTTGTTAACACTGTCATCTCAGATTTTCAAAATATGCTTCTCAACCATAGCAAAACAAGCATTTGTGTAACAGCTAGCCCAGCTAGCGTAGCATTTAGCGTTAGCAGGCAACATTTTCGCAAAAATCAGAAAATCATTCAAATAAAATCATTACCTTTGAAGAACTTCAGATGTTTTCAATGAGGAGACTCTCAGATAGCAAATGCTCAGTTTTTCCTGAAAGATGATTTGTTTAGGAGAAATTGCTCCGTTTGGTGCGTCACGTTTGGCTACCAAAAAAAAAAAACGAAGATTCAGTCTTCAAAACGCTGAACTTTTTCCCAAATTAACTCCATAATATCGACTGAAACATGGTAAACGTTGTTTAGAATCAATCCTCAAGGTGTTTCACATATCTCTTCATGGTATATCGTTCGTTGAAAGCCTCCGCTCTCCTCTCAATCACTGGATGACTGCGTGCAGCTTGTAGATTACGCACCAATTTAGACAAAGGACACCGGGCGGGACCCCTGGTAAATGTAGTCTCTTATGGCCAATCTTCCAATGATATGCCTACAAATACATCACAATGCTGCAGACAACTTGGAGAAACGATAGAAACTGCAGGCTCATTCCCGGCGCATTCACAGCCATATGAGGAGACAATGGAAAACAGAGCTTCAAAAATTCTGCCCATTTCCTGGTTGAAGTTTCATCTTGGTTTCGCCTGTAGCATGAGTTCTGTGGCACTAACAGATAATATCTTTGCAGTTTTGGAAACCTTAGTGTTTTCTTTCCAAAGCTGCCAATTATATGCATAGTCGAGCATCTTTTCGTGACAAAATATTGCGCTTAAAACGGGTACGTTTTTTAAACCATAAATTAAAAGAGCACCCCCTATATCCAAGAAGTTAACCTGTTGAGTGTACTGTTGAGTGTAGGGGGCAGTATGATGATGTTTGGATGAAAAACTTACCCAAAAGAAATTACCTATTTCTCAGGCCCAGAATATTAATATAATTGTCAAATTAGAAAACTAAAGTTTCCAAAACTGTCAAAATATTGTCTGAGTATAACAGATCTGATATTGCAGGCGAAAACCTGAGGAAAATCCAACCCGGAAGTGCTGTTTTTCCTGAAAGATTTCTGTTCCATTGCCTGCCTTCGCTCCATTTAAAGGGATACCAACCAGATTCAGTTTCCTATGGCTTCCACATGTTGTGAACAGTCTTTAGACAGTTTCAGGCTATTATTTTGAAAAACGAGTGAGAAAGATCACATTGAGTTGTTGGATGGCTGGGTGCCAGCAGCATTTTCCATGTGCAACAGCTTGGAGCAGCCATTTTCTCTCTCTCCTATTGAAGAAGCTATCGTCCGGTTGAAATATTATAGATTATTTATTGTAAAAACAACCTGAGGATTGATTATAAAAACGTTTGACATGTTTCTACGAACTTTACGGATACTATTTGGAATTTGTCTGCCCGGTCGTGACCGCTTTGTGCCTGTGGATTTCTGAACATACCTCCATTTGGTTGGCGCGTTATGTTGGATATAAAATAATCTTTATGGAACAAAAAGGAACATTTATTGTTTAACTGGGAGTCTCGTGAGTGCAAACATCCGAAGATCAAAAGGTAAGAGATTCATTTTATTGCTTTTCTGACTTCCGTGACCAATCTACTTGGCTGCTAGCTGTTTGTAATGCTTTGTCTGCTGAGAGAGATGTCCTTACATAAACACTTGGTATGGTTTCGCTGAAAAGCTTTTTTGAAATCTGACACGCCAGGTAGTTTAACAAGCTAAATTGCGTTTTGCTATATTGCACTTGTGATAAATGAAATAATGTTAGTAATTTAATTTGAATTTGGCGGTCTGCAATTCAGCGGATGTTGACGAAAATGATCCCGCTAACAGGATGGGTGCATCAAGAAGTTGAGAATGCCAAAAGTGTGCAAAGCTGTCATCAAGGCAAAGGGTGGCTACTTTGAAGAATCTCAAATATAAATATTTTGATTTATTTAACACATGATTCCATATGTGTTATTTCATAGTTGAAGTGTTCACTATTATACATGTAGAAAACAGTGAAAATAAAGAATGTAGGTGTCTAAACGTTTGGACTGGTAGTGTAGGTATAGGATTCATTCATGCATTTTATCAATTAATTTAAAATTGGGACAGATGTTGAGTAGATGTCATCTTTCCATTTTGCAAAATGTCTCATTTATCACCAAGGTCGAAATTCATGAGATGGAATCATGCTTAACAGGTATCCCTTCTGCCAATCGTTTAGCTAATAGTGCAAAGCCAGACTTTTCTCTGTACGTTTATAGAGAGGATGAGATCCACACCATAGCTTGTACATGTCTCACCTGTGCTGCTGTGTGGAATACTACTGCTCTTCAGGTTCTCAGGGCTGGAGGTGATGTCACAGGCTTTTCTTGGCTCAGGAACACGCTCCTCTGCTCCTTTCCTCTCCTTCTCTCTCGCTCTCCCCCTCCCTTCCCTCTCTTTGGACTTTTCCTTGTCTTTGTGTTTTTTGGACTTCTTCTTGGACTTGCCGTGCAGGGAGGGCAAGGTGCTCTTGCTCTGGGGCCCATCGAGGCCGGTGTGTCCGAGGGACGAGAGGCCCAGGGTTGGTACAGACAGCACTGCGGGCCCAGAGAAGACTGGTGGCTGGCTCAGTCTCTCTGCTACAGCGGCCTCTTGGCCCTCACAGTCCCGGCCATTGTGGCTGGAGTCGTTACTAACGTCGGAGAGTGGGTCGAAGGGCCGGTGGATGTCAAGTAGGGGGAGCTGGGAGCTGGACGTCACACCTTCAACCGCTGGCGCCACAACCACTGCCCCACTCCCCTCCTTTCCATTGGACGAACTCGGCTTGCCATTTATTGGCACCGCTGTTTTGTTAGCCATGTGTGATATCCTGGGCTTTTTGTTGGCCAGAGGATCGATGAAATCTGAAGCAGGTCGTTTCTGGCATAAACAGAGTTTAAGGCAGAAAATTTAAAATGGACTCACTTCAACTAAGGATTCAAAGAAAAAACATGAGCAGATAACTATCACTGACAGATTAAGATAAAGAATATCTACTAAAATCCTGAGTATGAACTTTAAGCTCGTGCTGGTGTGAAGCAGAGAAGGTCAGAGTGAAAGGGATCTCTCAGCCACATTGGGAGTATGATGACTAGGGATGGGCATTTCACTATTCAAATAATCTCAATGACATTTCTTTCCAGATAGCAGGATAGTCCCCCCAAACACATGCTTTTCTCTTGACCAGAATGACAAATGCATATGGCAGAAGTAAACAGCAGACACTGCTTTTCTGTAGTTTTTCCACTAAAAGCAACAGTCAAAGAGAAGTCTGATTTTCACCTTGATTGGGCTTATTCAGTCACAAAAAAGGTGTTTTGCAATGATCTGTGTCAGGTCTTGTGGAAACTGTTAGGTGTGTGCCTTTACCATTTGAAGTGGGGAAAATATAATACCAATGTCAGGGCAGACTGGAGTAGAGGGCTAAATGCACAGCAGGAGCTCAACAGTTATAAAACTACATTCAAAAGTTTGCTATATTAGATTAAGTATTTCAAATGTCATGGTATATCCTTGTGGGTAATATCACAAGGATAACATAATTGCATTTATAACAAAGCTTTTTCAGTGTCAAAATAGGCCTCAAAAGAAAAGATCTGCAAAAATGAACACCCTCTCAAGTAAGAGAATACTAACGTCTGTTCAGATATCTGGAAAACAATGCCCATCCCCAAGGATGACCATCCCCTTTCCACACAATGCATCGTACTGTACTACTAACAGACTACATTTGACCCAACCTACACTAACAACTTTGGAAGTGGCTGACCTAATCACAGTGGAGCAGAAAGTACTTGGTTCTGAAATAACACTGGGTACAGTTTGGAGCCCTGTGGACCTTCACGGCTGCATAACCTGTTTAGTTTGGTAGAACTCCTCGAACTTCTCTCACCAAACCCAGACTGGCCACATAAACCCACTGAGGAGCAGTTGTGTATGTTTACAGCGAATGTTCCAAAACACCCTCTTTTCAATGAACACCAGAACCAACTGTATGTGTACGGAGGAGGGTGTGTACTTGCTAATGCTTAAGAAGGGAGGAAACAAAGGACATGCAGTGTCTCAGGAAAACTCAGAGGGGAGTCTGAGTAACCACAGTAACTCCTCTTAATGGGACCAAACAGTGGAAGGCCCTATGAGGACACTCTAAGGAGTGGGAAGTAAGTGGTTAAGGGGAGGAGCAGGGGCATGGAGATGCGAAGTAGAAGAAGAGATGGCTCACCTGCGATGGGGAGCTGCTAGCCAGCTCTTTGGGAGGGCTCACTGGGAGTGGGACCTCAGCTGGAGGAGCCACTGTGGTGGTGCTTGGAGTCTGACACTGGGCCTGACACATTTTCCTAAAAAAAAACAAGTCAGAAGCTGAGTCACCACAGACATAAATAATACATTGCGTGAGCCCAATTCAGACATTCATTATTTTGGAAAAACTTCCTGAGTTCAGGTTAAATCTAGTGCACAAGTACATTCATTGAGTTGGCAAGTCTGCCATAGAACTAGTTACGAGTCAGTGTTTTCAAAGCACCAACTCAAAGGTAAATTCTCTACATTTTTTTATTGCCTTAGATTTGTGTGCGTTGAGAAATTGTTAGACCTTACTTGCACTGCTAAAGCTATAAATACAAGCATCTCTCTACACCTGCAATAACATCTGTTAAACACATGTGACCAATACAATTTGATTTGACTAACAGTTCCAATGGACCTGTGACATTGGCACATGACCATATTATGGTGGCCTTGCTCTACATTCTGTTATTTTCCTTGTCTCAGACAGAAATACACATTTAACTGACCTGGTTAAACAAGTCAGACATAAATAGATATCTGGCAAAGCCTTGGGTGAGATGCTAAGTATCCGCTGCTAAATAAAAACACGGTATACAGAGGTTGTGTGATGTGTACATCAACAGAATATTATTTGCGTATGTTGGTAGAGTGTTGACAGTAGGGGGCAGTGGGATACAGTGGGGAATTATCCAAGTCCTGCCCCTACAGAGGGAGAAAAAAAATGCGAAAGAGTAAGAAACGCTAGAGGGGTGGGGAAAACAGCCTAGGGAAGAGGCTGGCTGCTGTGCAGTGGTCCTGTCACAGCTGAAGACTAAGGAGCCTCGACTCAAGCGTCAAGCCTGGACCTTGAACCAGTGCCATCTCACACATGGATCAGCATGTGCTGGAACAGTGTTGCATCACATGTCTTCCAATCATTTTTCTGCACTACACTTGCATGACCATAGCTGGTGTTCAAACATTGTGGGAGGGTGTTTAGCTGATAAGCTAGCCAAGGCTCAAAGTGCAGTCCAAAAAGACATACGGTAGGAATCTCTTGCTTTTGGATGAATTCCACAGAAACATTTAATCATTGAGAATGTGAAATATTCCCTGCTATATTGAGTCCAACAATTTTGGGTCAACTCAGTAAACCCAACTAAGCAGGCTGCAATGCCTGTTCTATATTTAGCTGCGAGCTACATTTCCTTACTGCCCCAGATCTTGAGAAACCAGATTTTTTCCCCCCTGGTCCCACCAGTAAAAAAGCCAGTTAGGCCTGTCAAGAACACAGGGCAGAGAGAAAACCACACATGGTGAGCGGTGGCCTGGTTTCAGACTTGAGTCTGTACTATTCCTGAGGATATCTGGAACTACAGCACCTGGGATTCTAAGGCAATTTATTTAAACTAACACACAAAGCTGAGGTGATAAAGTACATAAACCAAAGTGAGGAGGATTCCATTATTGCTGGTTCATGCCACTGGCAGTTGTTGACATGTGGAACTGTACACAAAAGCACTGGTTTTAATATGGCATGTAATATAGTAATATAGCGCCACCTAGCACATACCGAACAAGGATCCTCTTCAGAAGTTGCTGGTCTCCCTCAGTGTAGCCTGGCCAGTCCTTCTGAATGTCCTTGAACAAAGAGTCCTTCAATGTGAAGGTGTTGTCTCTCACATTTAGGTTAGCCACCTATAGACAGCAATCAATACATGACATTAATGCCATGACAGTATTCTGGAGGAATGCATTTTCTAAACCTATCCTCAAGAAACACACCATTAATACCCTGCAACACCGGCAGTGAGTTGTTTGCAGTGGGCTGGCCTGTAACCACAGGCTAAGCCCCTGGCTCTAAGGGACTTCTAGTAGGAGGTTTGGGTCGTGTGACTAACTTATCTGTTGAGGACATTGGGCTCAGAAGGGCCATGGGTCTGCCAAGCTCCAGTACAACTAACCTGTTGTGAAAGACACCGTACCCAAGAAGCGTGACTGACTTAACTAACCTGTTGCAGGAGGCTGTCCAGAGAGTCCTTGTCAAAGGGCAAGAGGCCATCCTTCTGCAGGCGCAGGATGAGCTCAGGCTTTCTGTAAGGCTTGAGGGCCAGCAGGTGGGTGAGACGCTCCCTCAGGGGCCTCTGCTGCGCTGTGCTCTTCTTCGCCGCACTGCTAGAGATGATGACAGGCCGCGACGTCCGCCGCGATGGAGCGATGTCAGACAGCCCAGGTGCCGGTTTCCGGATCTGCACCTTCTTACCTGATTAGAACAGAGACATGGTTGTGTGTCAGAAAGGTTGGGCTTGTGTGACATAACCATGAGAGGTTGGCTTTGTAGTGAGAAGTTGTTCGTAGTCAACCTACAGTACATCTTCAAAAAGGCACTTAAAAGTCATCAAAATGTGTAACAGAGAAAAGTACACATCGAGCAGTACCTGTTATAATATCAGGGTGAACTTCATAAATTAACCCAACTAGTCTGTATAGTCACCACAGTACAAATAGTTGAACAAGCTGCTTCCTGGCCAAACAGCTACATTAAACATATCTGTGAACCTATGATGGCGTTTCTGTGGCGACTGGGCAGTTAGGCAATTGGTTTGGTGCCAAGTCACAGGCCTGACATTGTGAAGCTCTGAGCTCCTAAACATCCTGCCAAGTCAGCCCCTTGGGCCCTACACAGGGAACCATGAGCCTGCAATTACACAAAGAGCTCAGCCACTTTTCACCAGAATTAAGGTCATGTGGAGATAAGAGTGTGACTAAGACAGCTTGGGACGCAACGGAAATGACACTACACAGTTTTAACTTCCTCTCCAACAAGTAAATTGCAGTGTATCCTAAAAGCTTAATAAAAAAAAATGCATAATAGAGATTCTGCGGTTTGATTTCTAGGTACATTTGTTTCTGTTCAGGGCTGCTATGGCCTTTACTGAACTGCAGTAGAACCAGTTTCAGTATGCAGCTCTCCTGTGACTAATAAAAAGCCCACACAGTATGTTTGATGTTCACTTGAAGCAGCCCTGCGTGTGTGTGTTTTCAGTGTGGAAATGGCATCTCTACCCTGGAGGAGGCTGGATAAGAGTCTAAAATCTTTCCCACTGGACAGGGCCACACTAGGAGGTCGGAGCACTTGACTGATGTGGAAATAACCCACATGTTCAATAAGAGCCTGGCTGATGAGCATGCTACTGCTCTGACTGCCTGTTGTGCTCCACACCCTGATATGAGACAGTTTACCAGGGAGCGGCATTCACATGAAAATGTCCCTCCCACTGAGTCAGCATTCACTCACCCTGGACGTAAACAGACATGAGGGAACATTTCTCAAAAAATAAACTTGATAAATCTTGTATGCATCCATCCTAGACTAGTGCCAAATTAGTAGCTCATGTTTGACTGATTTGGGTGTAACCACAGCTCAGTGTAGACAATGCCTAAGGGCCTTACCCACATATCTCCCCCCAGGCTTGATGACGATCGCACCCCTGCTGCGGGTCTCCTCCTCTGCCTGAGCCATGCTTTGCCTGGCCTTCTGGTAAGAGTCGTCCGTGGCACACACCGTGATCTTGTCCTGGATTCCACCCAGGCAGTCCAGCTGAATGCTCCCCTCACTGAGAAAACACATAGGAGAAAGGGTTAAACCGACAGATCAACAGGTCAAGTAAGTGACCCCCTACCCTTGCTACCACTGAAGGAAAAAAACTTAGGTGAAACTGTACTGCCTATAAATACTAGTGAGGAAGTACATTCAGTAAACGTTTTATGCCCAACGCTCTTAGCCGGGTTAATATTCATGACATACCACTGCCTTGAGGGCATTATAACTTGATACTCTATTCAACAGTGGATTCACACATTAACAAACCAACTTGCATTAAATCCTAATCTTTCCTGGTTTGGACTTGGTTTCCTCCTTTAATTCCTCCTAACTTTGATGATGGTTTGGCAGAGGATGAAATAAAGTTGGCAGCTCTGCCTCTGGTTTATATTGGAATTAGGGGCTCATAAGCATACAGGGTGATCTCCAGCCAAACACATCTCATTAGAAATGGTTGAGGACATGATAGGTGTTAAAACACTAGACAGTCAGAGCAGAGACTTAGTTCCTCTCCTTACGTCAATACGCAAACATCTGACTCAATTCAATACATCTGCACAACATTGTTCTTCGATCAGACTTCAGAGGCAGATAGGCCGAAAACCACTAGAGCAGATAGTACTCTCCTAAAAACAATCCTGTTCAGCTCTTAACCATGTTAACAAACTCCTCTGCATGGGGGGGCTATGGCACAGAAGCTTCAATCCAAAATAGAACTCTTTAAAAAGGGTGTTAAATGTATATATAATGCGTGAATGAGTGACGAATGTGTGCATGTGTTATATGTCAGAGGGGATGAGGCCAGTTCCTCTGTGGTCCCTCACCTGGTGATGTACTGCTGGATGCAGTCAAAGCTGCCCTGTGGGTTGTCTCTACCCACATTGGACAAGTAGAAAGTAAACAGTCGCAGCTCATTCGGATTTTCCGACCACGGTATTGATATTTTCTGTGGACAGAGAAAATAATAAATCAAATGGTTAACATCCTTCCCTGAGTGCATTTAATGATGAATATAGGAAAGGTCATCCATAATCTGTTACAATCAATACATCCACCAGCTTGTGACAGATTTAGAGAATTATTCTTACAGCAGTTTGCCGAATGTCTCACTGCCCTCCATATACAGTAAAACCACTTATGAGCAATCTCATGTACTGGTGTGGAGTACAGTAGGTCTCCAATAGGGGAACCATATCAGCTTTAGAAATTAAACTACAAATATCTGCAAAGCTCTAAATGCTGGTTGACCCACTAAGCATGCCCCAGACCCATCTGGTGTTCTGACATGTTCAGTGAATAAAGTCAAAGCATTACTTGTCCCCTGGGTGACCTCTTCAGATACAGTAAACCCACTCACCACCCCGTCACATATGAGCAAGTAACTGACATAATAAAAAGGAAACATTTAGGAAGACCTCTTCCCATGACAGACTGACCAGGTGAAAGCTATGATCCCATAGATGTTACATAGTAAATCTAAGGCTGTCCGACTAAAAAGGACCGGTCGAAATTTTAGAACCAGTATTTTTCCATATATAGACATGTTTTAATCAAATCAACTATATGTAGGCTACTGAGTTTGTCTGATGTTTTATGCATGCTGTGAATAAATAATTAAGACAATTCATTAAATTTTACCTTTAACTAGGCAAGCCAGTTAAGAACAAATTCTTATTTTCAATGACGGCCTAGGAACAGAATTACAGATTTTTACCGTGTCAGCTCGGGGATTCGATCTTGCAACTTTCCGGTTAGTGGTCCAACGCACTAACCACTAGGGTACTTGCCACCCCAAGAGTGAGCCTGAGATCAAACTAGTCTAACCAAAAAAACAAAACAAAAAGTTCCCAGTGACACGCCGAGAAGACGATCAAACTTAAACTATCTAGAGGAAGTAAAAGTCGTAACATCGGTGCCCAAGACCCATAACTCATGGTACATGTACCTGGACATGAATGGGGTATGGCAGCCGACAACCATACAGAGTTTCACTTTTTTCATAAAAAAAACAAGAAACGGCGGTTGCAGTGGGCTAAGGAATGAAAACACTGGACACCGGAGAACTGGAAAAACATGGCTTGGTCTGATGAATACCGGTTCCTTCTGTTTCACACTGATGGGAGGACTAGGGTATTGAGAAATCCATAAGTACATGTATCCATCATGCCCTGTGTCAACGTCGCAGGCTTTTGGTGGTGTTAGATGTGTTTTCATGGCACACATTGATAAGTGGAGCAACGTTTGACTGCCACAGGATAGCGGAACATTGCATCATGACAGCAGTGTATCCATCTGGGAAATTATTTTTTCAGCAGGGTAACTTCCCCATGCCACAAGGCTAACATTGTCAGGAATGGTTCCATGAACATGACAGTGAATTCAGCTTACTGCAGTAGCCTTCCCAGTCACCAGATCTCAATCCAACTGAGCATCTGTGGGATGAGATGGAACAAGCTAGTCAGAGTAGAGATCCACTACCAGCCAACTTGACAACTGCGGAAACATTGGAGTCGACGTGGGCCAGTATGTGGAACGGTTGACACATTGTAGGGTCCATGCCCCGACGAATTGAGGCTGTTGAGGGCAAATGGGTGTTTAACTCCATATTAGCAAGGTATTAATGTTTTGTACACTGTGTATATTTCAAGCTTCCACAAGTGTGGTTCCTAAGTTAGTTGCTTAATTATCATCTAATTTTTCTTATAATCATGTATAAAAATGTCCAGTTACCCATTATTTTGGCTGCCATGGCTAGAAGAAATCTCTGACTTCGAAAGAGTTGTTTCAAAGGAGCATAGGGGATTTCAAGTGTGTCTCACCAGATCGCAACCCAATTGAACACTTATGGGATACTCTGGAACAGCGCCTGAGACTGAAGGGTGTTGTATCCCTCCAGAGTTCCAGACACTTGTAGAATCTGTGCCAATGAAGCTGTGCTATTAAGGAAATTGCCTGTATGTGTACTAAACAAACAAATGTGCAGTATAGGTATGTGTGTCATTCATTCTGCATGGTGGCGGTGTGGGATGAGTAACAGGGTGAGGCTTCAAGCTAATACAGGGGTGCATGGCTTCAAGCTAATACAGGGGTGCATGGCCGAGCTAGGTTAGCCCACATGTTCCATGCTGTAACATTCTTAGTAAATGCAAATACACAGCCAGCTCGACGCAACCCAGTCTGACCCCCCACCCCACCCTTAGACAATTGCTCTGCTGTGCCAACCTTACAGGTGTTACTTCTAGGCAAACTTGGAAATGACTACCGCCCAGCGCTGAGGTCCAGATGCATCTAATGACAGGGGCCACACTTTTTTTTAAAGAGGGAAAATTATTTGTAAAATGCAAGCCGCAACAAGAGAATACAAATATTCATTTAGACAGGTGTTGCTGAGCTGTCAGAGTTCAGTATCTAGGACACAAACAGCACAATCTTAGAGAAACAGTGAGTAGGCTAAACTGGCATTAACCTAGAGTCGATGTCCACGCCCCCATGGAAATTAATTAGCATAAGCAAATATCTGTTTAATCTACAGATGTTTTTGCATGGGCTGAGTCTCAAAATCGACCGGCCCGCATCTGCAGTGGAAGGTGGCAGAGCTACAGTGGTGTCAGACTAGGAGACATCCCAAAAATCGGGTCGTCACGAAAACATTCTTTAACTTCCGAAAGGTTTGGCCGACAAACTAATAGGACTCAAACAATATGAAATCCACAAGATTCGTCTGAAGTTGGTACCACCACGACCACCTTCTGTCTGAAGCATCCTAACAGTTTGGGCTACACACTAATATGACACCACCATCGAAAGGTAAGATTCTCAAACACGTTTTTCTCTAGGATGCCCACAAACCTCGTCTGAAGGTAGCGCAGTACAAGGTAAAACAAATAATGGAAGTACTAGTGTAAAAAAAAATCCCTCTGATATAGGACAGACCCTTCAAAACATACTTCCTTTTTTATAGATATTTTGACCATCTGTTTTGCCATGTATGAATATGCTTTTCTATGGGCTAATAGCAGTAAGGCCAAATTCAATCAAATCATTTTCACACAAAAATTCCAAATCAAAGAGGTAAATTATCCTTGGAATGACCATATTAAAACAATTCCATATGTTAGTTTAGGGTGGGTTCGTAAATTCAATCTGGAGTGACAGTGTGTGCTCAGAGTGCGTTCTGGGCGTTCGTAAATTCGGACCGTTGTCAGATTATCCATTCTTAAATTCAGAGCATTTAGAGCGCACACTGGAGTAGGGTTGATCTGAGCTTTCTGACCCCACAATGGCAGTCAAGTACCCAAGCCAACTGGCTAACGTTGACAAGCTTGATAGCTACTTCCAGACACAAAATGAGAGAACACCTCACTGTCCATTTTACTTGCCCTAGCAGAGCTGGTTAGGCTGTTCAGGTTATCCAGACTGTGCGGCTGAAAATTGTATTATGCTTTTTTGCCAACGTTTACTGACACAGTCCATTTTCAATGGGTGTGGAGCGTTCGTAAATTAATTGATTATTCTGCAAATTTCCAAACACACCCTTAGGAGAAACCAGGCCCCTTAGACCTTAGTGGTGAATGAACAGACATAAGCGTCCCTCTTCTCCTACATAGGAACAGATAAATCAAAAAAATTCCTAATTTGATCCTGGACTTATGCTTGCAGGGGTAGAGGGTAGTTGGGTATGTGAGCTAGTCTGTCTTGTCTAACAGGAGAGGAGTGAGGCAGGGCAAGGGCTGTGTTGGGGTAGTTGGCTGGCTGACAGACCCCTGGCGGCTCCCTGCAGTGTTGGAAATCAGTGATTCACTCGGCTCTGTTTACCCAAGGTCCCAACACATGTGAAGCCTGCAGGTGGCCATCTATAAATAAACAGTGTCCCCGCCTTCCTGGGAGCCAAGGGCTCTGTTACGTGAGATGCTGAGCCTCCGCTCCAGTATAACCCTGCCTTACATGCTCCACATGAAGAGATCTAGCCTTTCACAGTGCCGAGTTGTCAACGGATTGCCTTGTAAGTTTATATGAAACTCAATGGGATTAGCCCCATTTACTAAATGTCCAGTTGAGGTAGCCTGGATATTACATTAATCTTACGTCACAAGAACAAAACAAATACAGGAAAACAGTCATGCTTCCGCATTCAAAGGTTCCGCTGAATGTTAGCAACATTCACCGCTTCCTGTTAACTGAGGTGACTCTGCATATGTACACACCATACACTTACGTTGAAATCTTCCTCAGCTGTAGGAGTATGTTACCCTCACACACACAAAACATATAATGGAAGTGTGTGTGTGTGTGTGTGTGTGTGTGTGTAACCCAAGATGACTAAGAGAGAATGGAACTCACGAAGGCAGAGGGGTGAGTCAGTCGGACACTACAGGATGACAGAACCGGGCCTGACTAAGACTTCGCGTAACAGATGCCCTGTTCCCATTGCAGGCATGGGGCCAACCAAAGTATTGCTGCAGTAATGGGCTACTGGCTGAGCATACTGGCAGTTATCTATGTACACTGGAACTTCACGTAGACATGTTACCATCAGGTGGTGACTGACAACCCTCTTTAAAAGCCTTGTTAATCCACAAAAACCAGTGCCCCTCCATAAAAACACTGCATCCAGCCAAACCAGAAAGTTTGGAAGCAGCCATCTCCCAGAGGAAATGCTAAAACAAAATTATGCATTACCAAAACATGGATCAAATGTTCAAATGAAAAAAATGGGAGCATGGAAAGAGGGGAAGTTAATCCTCAACAAAAAGCTGAATGAACGGCACACTCCAGTGTACCCTCTGGCCCAGACACAGTCCCCCACCCTACCCCGCTAACATTTGAAAAGCAAGTGGATTTTAATAGCCCCCCCTCTTATTTTGCAAACAAAGCCTCTTTTCAGGCCGGGGGGGACTCGAGAGGACTGGCCCGTCACAGCAGCTCCTCTGGTCTCATCCTCAGCACTATAATTAATGAAACTGCGGCAGGAGAGGCTGTGTAAAGCAGGGGGCCATCGTCGCTGGCACATACCGGTCCTCGCCAAATACAGCCTGAGGAACACTGATACAAACAGGATGTTTACCTTTCCTGGCTGTTCTTTGAGCTGGTTCTATTATGCCACCCTGACCCTGGAAGTGGCTGTGAATGAAAGCTCTGCCAATATGAATGAATGTTAATGTTATGGGACTCACGGAGCAGCCGACATCATTTAGCAGCTTTCCCCCCTCATTACCCTCTCTCATTAGCGTTCCAGTGAACTCTAAAAAGGTTCACACCCAGCCCAGCCATAACTCATCACGGAAAAACACCATATTTTCTAACCCTCTGATCTCTCAAGTTGATCGGACCAATTACTGATCCCTCCTCTCCCAATACAAGCATCTGAAATGAGCCAGGGAGGAAAAATGCAGGCATCTGATGGAGATTTACCACAATAAGAAGAAATCAGCTGCTCCTTCAATACTCTCTGGCTTTATCAAATATTACAGACTGAGGGTTAAAGACATTCAAGAGAGAAGTTAAAAAGAACAATCCAATGGCCACAAACCTTTCTATAGTCACTCACTGGATTGCTAGGAACCGCCTTCCTTCTCTACATGCTACTGTTCAGGCAGCCCAACTAGCTTTAGCTTATCTAGTCCTAAACAGTACTGATTGGACATAAGGCCTACCTAGCTTATCCAAACCAATAAATTAGACACGTTAGCAAGATCTGAGGCACCGCTCCAGTTTAAGTTCTGGAGACCTCTGACATAACAAATAGATCAATCTACACAGTAAACACCACAGGGTATAAGGAAAGACATGAAAACGGTTTGAAAAGTTACCTCTGACATTGAGTCTGCTCCACTGCTCCACATTAGTAAGCTTTCGTTTGGTGGAGAAACGTTGGACTAGCAGAGCTAAATGTCTTGAATGCATACAATGCTGCTCGTAATGAGAATGCAAGAGAATTTCTATTTTAATGCTACTGCAGAATGTATGGGTGAATTGTACAGGCTATTGCTGCTAGAACTGGAAGAGTGATGGGCTGGTCTGGGTCCTTGTCTCTCAGCTTTCCTTTCCTTTCCCTCCACACTGGGAGGGGAACCACTACGCCAGGGCTGTAAGAACAATTGTGCTCTTCCTGCTCAGTGCAGCCACCCTAAAATTACAGGAAAATCTAATCCTGCCAGTCACCTGCAGACAACAAATACAGCTCACTGCAGTGACAGAGGCAATTTAGTCAGTGCCTGGTTATACACACAGGACAGTCACTGAGTTAATCATTCTTTACTGATAGGTGGTGCAAACTGAACATATCATTTGAAGACAGTGATCCCAATTTCACTCGGACAGATAGAAAATTAAAAAGTTTATAAAAACTACGAATGCACTTACCCCTTGGCTTCCAGTAAATCGTATCAGTGGTTGTGAAGACAGGCCCTGAGAGAGATGGACGAGAACAAATTAACACAGTCACATTGAAAAATGATCATACTGAACAAGTCAATTTAGTGGGTAAAACTTCATAGATCCTGCTTGGTGGGGAAATGTAGTGGACTGTTCAGTAAGGCCCATTCAAGTGACAGGCACACTGCACAAAGCACTGTGCAATAGAGAAATCTAACCATCTCGAAATCACCATCGTATTACCCTTGTTATGAATCTTCAAAAAGTCTAGTCATACAAAAAGATTCATCTTGATAATCTAGCTAATGTCCTTTGAACATTATGATAGAACTAATATGTCAAGCAGCAACAGGTGAGGAAGTAGTCCCTTCATTTCCCATATGCATACTAACTCAGTGGATCACTATCAGCATTTTTGGATGAGGGGTAACAACCACATATTTCACATCAAGCACTCAGATTAGAGTTCATTTTGGACCTGCCCCCGTGCAGTGGAAATTGCCTCGCAATGCCGCGCCAAACTCTAAACGTTGAGGCCTTGCTATCACTCAACCCATTAAACCATCCCTTTATAGGGTGACAAGATTGAAATGCAAAGCATGCAGCAGGCTATCAACTTCAATCAGCAGAGCTTCCTCCTTTTCATATATGTGTTCACCTACATACACACACAAGCAGACAGATCCACAGGCATATTCATCAGATAATCTGTACGCATAAAAAGCAGCATGCCAGTACCTGGGCAGTCATTTGTTTTATAGCCCACAGGACATTCATTACAACAGCCAGTCAATCAGTATAGTGTTCAAGGTGCTGACATTTTTCTAAATATTTTTAGCTGTTAGCAGCCCCCAGATGAGGCTGATAAATGAAGTTGTGGGGTACAAACACGGTCAATAAATCCTCTAGATTTTCGCAAAGCACACCCATAAAATCAGACGAGCATTGAGCATAGCCTGATGACTATAGGCTTGGCCAGTATACCGGGGAATTTGGAACAAGCCACAGGATGGTTTT
Organism: Oncorhynchus kisutch; assembly: GCF_002021735.2. Taxonomy (NCBI): domain Eukaryota; kingdom Metazoa; phylum Chordata; class Actinopteri; order Salmoniformes; family Salmonidae; genus Oncorhynchus; species Oncorhynchus kisutch. Next base: position 35,683,150 of record NC_034186.2, on the reverse strand, counting down.
ATAATACCGCCAAAACTATTTATTTTAAGCATTCAAATCTATTTGAATATTTGTAGCTACTTTAAGTAAACACCTGCACTCAACATGTGCAATACATTAGGAGATAAAGAACATTGCGTTCTTCATTTCATCCGTCACATTACGTACAGTAGCTTACTGTAGTCCCGTCACTGTTTACAAGCACACAATGACAAGATACCGGTGCCTTGTGAGTCACACGGTTGTGCAGCATGCGGCAGTTGATCTAATCACAGTATGGAATTCACAACTAAAATGTTTGCCAGCTAGATATTTTATAAATATTATGTCCTAAATGCTCTACAGTTGTACATTTGGTTTGCTAATTTAGTAGCTAGTTATCTAGTTAAGTGGTTTGCTTCTTCCAAAAATCAAGCATTCGCTTGTTGACAGCAGAGAATCCCCTCCTGGAACAAGAGCCTTGCTGGTTAAGTAGCGTTTGAGTTAAATTGGATCATTTAGGTCAGAAACGTACAACATGTTGGCGATGCCCTCATTAGCATTTATTTAGCGTTGTCTAACGATTCCTTATTACAAGTATTCCCAAATTGGGGTACGCCGTTGGGGGGTAGAGGTCGACCGATTAAAATAGGGCCAATATTCAAGTTAACAATTGGAAATCTGTCATTTTGGACACCGATTTTGCCTTTTTTTTTTTTTACACCTTTATTTAACTAGGCAAGTAAGTTAACACATTCTTATTTTCAATGACGGTCTAGGAACGGTGGGTTAACTGCCTTGTTCAGGGGCAGAACGACAGATTTTTTACCTTGTCAGCTCAGGGATTCAATCTTGCAACCTTACGGTTAACTAGTCCAAAGCTCTAACCACCTGCCTCACGAGGAGCCTGCCTGTTACGCATATGCAGTAAGAAGCCAAGGTAAGTTGCTAGCTAGCATTAAACGTAATCAATCATAATCACTAGTTATAACTACACATGGTTGATGATATTACTAGTTTAGCGTGTCTTGCGTTGCATATAATCGATGCAGTGCGCATTCGCGAAAAAGGACTGTTGTTGCTCCAACGTGTACCAAACCATAAACATCAATGCCTTTCTCAAAATCGATACACAGAAGTATATATTTTTAAACCTGCATATTTAGCTAAAAAGAAATCTAGGTTATAGCAGGCAATATTAACCAGGTGAAATTGTGTCACTTCTCTTGCGTTCATTGCACGCAGAGTCAGGGTTTATGCAACAGTTTGGGCCGCCTGGCTCGTTTACGAGATTATTGTTTCCGGATTCGACCATATTAATGACCTACGGCCCCGCATTTCTGTGTGTTATGTTATAATTAAGTCTGAGTGATGGTAGGCATCAACAGGCTCATAAGCATTCATTCAAACAGCACTTTCGTGCGTTATGCCAACAGCTCTGCTGTTTATGACTTCAAGCCTATCAACTCCCGAGATTAGGCTGGTGTAACCGATGTGAAATGGCTAGCTAGTTAGCGGGATGCTAATAGCGTGTCATACATCACTCGCTCTGAGACTGAGTAGATGTTCCCCTTGCTCTGCAGGGGTAACGCTGCTTCGAGGGTGGCTGTTGTCGTTGTGTTCCTGGTTCGAGCCCAGGTAGGAGCGAAGAGAGGTACGGAAGCTATACTGTTACACTGGCAATACTAAAGTGCCTATAAGAACATCCAAAGGTATATGAAATACAAATGGTATAGAGAGAAAGAGTCCTAGAATTCCTATAATAACTAGAACCTAAAACTTCTTACCTGGGAATATTGAAGACTCATGTTAAAAAGGAACCACCAGCTTTCATATGTTCTCATGTTCTGAGCAAGGAACTTAAACGTTAGCTTTCTTACATGGCACATATTGCACTTTTACTTTCTTCTCCAACACTTTGTTTTTGCATTATTTAAACCAAATTTAACATGTTTCATTATTTATTTGAGGCTAAATTGATTTTGACCTATTATATTAAGTTAAAGTGTTGATTCAGTATTGTTGTAATTGTCATTATTACAAATAAATAAAATTGGCAGATTAATCGGTATCAGCTTTTTTTGTCCTTCAATAATCTGTGTCAGCGCTGAAAAATCATAATCGGTCAACCTCTAATAGAGACCCATACCAGCTCTACTGGTAGAACTGTTACTACCAGCAGTACTTCACCTGTTGACGGCAAGTTGCTGCCTCCACGAGCACAACCAACGCTAGCATCAGTAATTGTACATTTGTTGTTAGCCCAGCTAGCACGGACACTGACAGTTGTTAATCTGATGCAGCTGAAGAGCTACCCTCCCCTTACCCGGGAAAGCACCGAACAGACCATCGAAAAGGGGCAAATATTCTAAATACATTGATTTGGGGTTCACTTATATTGGGAGAAGTGCCTTTCCTTCCGTGTTTGGTGCGCAAAAGTCCTCAACTCAATGAAACATTGACTCTTGCACAGACATTTTAGAAGAAAAAAAATCATGCTAATTTGAAAAATAAGCCACGGGAGTTTGAGTGAGAATTAAGACGACTTTCGAGTAGTAAGACTAAGTTAGCTGACGACAACGGGGGTAAGCCTGATCACCGACAGCGATGAGACAACCTATAGGGAGGTCAAAAAACTGGCAGCGTGGTGCCAGGACAACAACCTCTCCCTCAATGTGAGTAAGACAAAGGAGCGGATCGTGGACTACAGGAAAAGACGTGCCGAACAGGCACCCATTAACGAGGCTGTAGTGGAGCAGGTTGTGAGCTTCAAGTTCCTTGGTGTCCACATCAACAAACTATCATGGTCCAAACATACCAAGACAGCCGTGAAGAGGGCACGACAAAAAACGTATTCCCCCTCAGGAGACTGAAAAGATTTGGCATGGGTTCACAGATCATCAGAAGGTTGTACAGCTGCACCATCGACAGCATCCTGACCGGTTGCATCACCGCCTGGTATGGCAACTACTCAGCATCTGACCGTAAGGCGTACGTCACTGGGGCCAAGCTTCCTGCCATCCTGGACCTATATAATAGGTGGTGTCAGAGGAAAGCCCATAAAATTGTCAGACTCAAGTCACTCCAAGTTATAGAGTGTTCTCTCTGCTACCACACAGCAAGATGCACCGGAGCGCCAAGTCTAGGGCCAGAATGCTCCTAAACAGCTTCTACCCCCAAGCGAGTAGGCTGATGAACAATTCATTAATTGATTTGCTAAAATAAAACATACTATTAATAAGATAGGGCTAAAAGCATCGTATATGGTGAGCTACTGAATGGCTTAGAGAGACAAGCCCCATACTATTGGAGGACTTAATTCTTCCTGCTGCCACAGATAAGGCTGGGACAATCTTGGGGGGGGGGAAAGCCAAAAAAGAGAAAGCCTTCATCAAACATTGATTCACGACACATCAGTGACAAGGAGATGTTTCAAAACAATTACTGCGTCTATTTATAAGCCAGTGGATCCTATGCGTTACAGCTGGATGGGTCAGACGTGGTGGGCCTGGCACAGCTCCTGGTATATGTCCATTACATTTATGGGTGGGTCAATTAAGGAAGACACCTTCCGCAAACCACTGGAAACCAAGACAACAGGAGAGGATATTTTGAAAGTACTGGACAATTTTGTGACGTCAAATGGACTTGTGGTTAATATGTGTTGGTATCTGTTACTGATGGTGCAAAAGCCATGGACAGGGAGGCATAGTGGAGTGGTAACGCATGTGGAAGCAGTTGCCCCTGACGTCACTTGGGTACACTGCAGCATCTGAGAGGCTCTTGCTGCCAAGACGATGCCTGACAGCTTGAAAGACGTTTTGGACACGAACAAAGTTAACAATTTTCACTGTAAAGCAAGGCCACCGAACTCTTGTGTATTTTCTGTACAACGCAATGATATGGGCAGCGACCATGTAATGCTTTTACAACATACTGAAGGGCGCTGGTTATCAAGGGGCTAAGTACTGACATTGTTAAAAATTGAGACAAGTTTAAAGTTCTTTGCAGACCATAATTTAAAGCTCACATTCAGTATTCATAAGAATGAGTGTATCGTATAGTGTGTGTGGCAAGTTTACAATGAAGGCAAAAAACAACATTTGAGAACGTGCTGACCCTGGTGCTAGAAACAGTACGCAGCTGGAGGTTGAATGTTTGCTGAATGGGTACAGGACTATAAAAAGTTTAGGAAACACTGCCTTCGTACTTGTTGGTAAGTGACGTTTTTGGGGATTTGAATATGAATATTTTTTATATAAATACAAGCAGTCAAATTGTGCACTAATAGATAATGCAGAACACGTTCATTTTGCCCACTAGATAATTTATGATGAAGTCATGAAGCCTACAGGTACTAGTTTCCCCAAAAAACAAGTTTAAGGCAGTCGTGTTTGTTTACAAAGAAGCTAAATTAGCAAAATGGGAGCTTCGTGAGGTGAGTCACTCCCGGAGGGGAACTTAAGTGAGGTGATCAAGTTACACTTGAAATTCAATACAAATTTTTGCCAACTATATATCTCGTAAGTTAAGTTAATATGTGCCAAATACATTCTCTGTAGCTTGGGTTCTCTAACTTTAGCTAAGGGGCTAACGTTAACTTGCAAGATAAAGCTTCTTGGTAACAGTAGCAGAGACAATCCCCTCCTGGATTAAGAACCCTGCTGTCTAATATTTGGTTTGTGTGTGCTGCAAACTGCATTTTGAGATAATTGATAACTTTGAGCTGGGTTGCCTGTCCTAGTAGTAAATGACTGCATGTGTTCGTTAGCATTTACATAACATCCGCTATGAGAATTTCTTAGTACTTGTTGGCATTCTGGTAAGTGAGGTTATGGGCATTTTTTTTATTTTTTTTACTTTGAAAAAAATATAAAAAAAATAACTCCCCTTGTGTGCACTACTGGTAGAACTGTATATCCCGGGATGGCACTGGCACGGTATGGACATCTGGATACCACAATGTACCCAACAGCACAGTAAAAGGATATCAAATGCATCATGACATAGGCAGACTTAAGAAATCGACATCATTTGTGTGAATTAGGCATGAGAAATACTTCATCAAAAGCCTAATAGAACAATAAACAAAATAACTTTGGTAAACAAGTTGTACACAATTTTCCATCCAAAGCATGTGGGGTTTTAGAGCCCCATCAGTGTTATCATCCGTTCAACCTACAACAAAGCCTGACCGTATCTGAATGTGTGAGAGAAAAATAAGATTGAAGAACAAGTTCCCCTTTGGTTAAGCTTTAAACCTATTACACAATGGTGTACACCACTACTGCTAAAGAAGCCATGGTAGCAGCACAGCAGACAGCTGGGCATATGTCAGTGTATAGCCTACTCTATCCAAGTCAAGCAGACATAGCCATTAACATACCACTACTGAGGAAACTTTTGGTTGCATGATGAGACTTAAGA